>NC_058050.1:10108153-10178153 GCF_020085105.1 Siniperca chuatsi | reverse complement strand
CCTCACACACTCTTTTGTCTACCAGGAGATTCCCCCTAGCTGGTCCTGTTGTCCGGGCAACGGGGTGAGAAGTCAACCCCATTCAAACAGGAGAGTTTTAGAGCGGTGTGGTCAATGAGTATGTTTGTGTGTGTTTGTGTGTGTGTGTGTGTGTGTGTGTGTGTGTGTGTGTGTGTGTGTGGGTGCTGGGATGGGAGTGGGTGTGTTTGTCCTCTTCGAACATAAGCCAGTGAGTCAGGAGAAGAAAATGAGGACAAGGATAGATCGGAGGAATGAGGAGAAGAAAAACAAAAAGGAAAAACAGAGACATGAGTGCACGAGCAGAATATGAATTTGTGGAGCTGACATTGCAGTCTTCTGCCCCCTTCTGCAGAAAGCGACAGTTGAAAAAATATAACAAAGCCAAGATGTCTTGTAAAGAGATTATAAATAGAGCTATGAATACATGAGTCTTGTGAATTTTAGTGCTGTGTAAGTGCTTCTGCAAAAGTAGCTATGATATATCGTCTCACTGATAAACCAAAGGATTCTCTGAGTGTCCTTCCCCATTAGAGTTAGCTGAGTAAAATTGAAATCATCTCTCACACAGAATATCTGGACCATTTATTAAGCTAATATCTTTTGGCTGACGCAATCTGGTGCCATTTTATGTGACTCCATTAACAATGAGTTAGCACGACAATAGCCAGTGTCTTGCTCCTATTAGAGCTCACATTTGGGTCTTAATACAGTGGAGGAAACAAAAAAAAGGCCATAGCAGTGAATGACATGCATGATCAGATAAAAATATCAAGACGAATTTCATTACTTTTCTAATCAAAGGGCACAAAACAGAGATGGTCCGCCAATTACCCCACTATGTTTCCTCCTGGCTGCCTTTCATTTTCAGAGGGAACTCAATTTGGTGAAAGAGAGAAGGGAGAGAGTGAGAGAGTGTGTGCATGTGTGTGTCCTGATCAACTGAGAGAGAAACCAATCAGTAGATGTCACTTAAGGGGCAAAGATGAGAAAAGGTGTTAATATTTAATGTTTCGGGGACCCTGAATCTGGGCCTCCTTTCCCTCTTCTCCCTGTTCCTTCCATCCCTCACGCCTCAGGCACTCCAATTAACACACCCTGTCCTTTTCTTCCCCCTCTCTCACAGTCTTTATCGCTATTCCCTCCTTCCTTGAAACACAGCTCCTGGCGAAAAATAAAATTTAGAAACAGGAGGAGAGAGGAGGTAGGAATGGAGGGATAGTCAGTAAAAGAGAAAAGAAGGAGAGTTTGATTGGGATAGTGTTAAAAATTTGAGAACAAGTTCAGAAGGCTAGGGGTCTCAAAGAAGAGAACAAGGAGACACAGGAGAACACTGATGCAAATGCAGGCATGAGCACCAACCAGAGAACGGAAATGGTGCACAGAAGCTCTCATAAATGCAGGAGTTAAAATTGGAGCAAAGAAGAAGGAGAAGTGAGGGAAGGAGAGGGTCCCCTGTGTGTTTTTCCAATTCCTCTCTGCCTCTATCTATTTATCAAGGTAAATGAATTGCTTTAATGGGCCAGAATGATATGCAATTTTTGGCAGAGGCAATCTGCTTGCATTTGTTGCCGCTAATGTTGCTGGCGTCCATAATGGAGTATCCTAATGAGGTGCATTCAGTGTTGAGAGGGGCATTATAAATTCCTCTCAGGACCCCATAAGGGCAGGGGCAGCCCCGGAAAGATGATAGATGGATGACAAAGGATTGACAACTGAGGCAGGGCAAACCAGAGTATTCTAAACGCTATGCTTATGTACTGTATGTGGTTCTACATGGCAGACTTGATTTTGACAAAAGGGGAGTGATGGACCGTGTCTCACTGCTACACTCCAACATTTCTTTAAAAAGGACACTTTCGGTAATTTGATAAAATCAAATGACTCTCAAGAGCTCAAAAAACACTGCATCCTACATTTTCTATAATGCATCTTTGGTTAGACTCTTCCTGCCCAAGTCTTTCAAACTCCATGCACCCAGAGGCTTTCCATATTTGTTGTCTCCAACACCAAGGCAAGATAAACCTGATGACATCATTGTTGGTATTTGCTCAGAATTGACAAAGTGCCTTTTGAGCCACAGAAGAAAATATAAAACTGCTTTCACAGGCTGAGCAGTACTCCTCATGATTTGTAAACTGAGCTTTATGTGTAAAATTGATAGTTTCTCTTTAAATGCACTGATTGGTTGAAGGTGGGTGCTACAGTTTTAGGTTCTAACCATAGACTGTATATAAAGATGGACGACGCGTCTCCACTTCCTCCCACTAAACAAAAATGAGGCCAAAATATCCCGGATACAGGAGCAGCCATCTTGAGCTGGTGATCATTTGGTCATTTGAAACCTGAGTCAGCGCAGTAGTGATCAGAGATGGAGCCGTGGTATAGAGGACCCGCCCATACGCCCAGCCGACTCGATCGTGAGCAGGGCTCAGCTCTCAATCATGACATAGAACCGCCTTTTTATGGCATCAAATAACTAATTAAAACCAAACTTATCAGAAAAATGAACACCTGAACATACACCAGAGTCATCATAATAATTACCTAAAATGACAGAAACCATCTTTGGGAAAAATTAATTGGACGTGTACTTACATTTTTTAGTTTGAAGATTTATCAAGTGTATATCATTCAGTGGTTTCTCAAAGGGCTGTGGTAATTGGGACACTTAACTATCTTCAATGAGGCTATTCCAAATTTTGCAAATGCTAAGCATGTTAGGTTATGTACTTCAGTATTTATTACTCCATTTTATAGAGCAGTGTCGCCTCACTGCTATCACTTTTCAGTGTGTAAAGGGATATCATTGGTACAAAGATAGAGAGAAAGAAAAAAAATAAGCATGTTTTCAAGGGAGGATGTCCTCAAGATTCACTGTCCTTCGCTTCTGTTTTTGTTTTAAATCAAACTCAAGTGGCTCCAGGTTGTTTAGTGGCAACAAAGCAGCGCAGAACAGGGTCACTGCTGTTATGTCAGTGGACATCGAGCAGATGTTATTTAGGACAAGGACTTGAGTTACGTCTTGTATTTGTGCTTCTTGTATTGTATTTGTGACATTTGACTTGACTTGAGGAAATAAGAAATACTTCAAACTTGACTTAGGCACAATTGGTGACCTGAGACTTGCAGGTGTTGCAGGACAGTCTGTTCTACTGTCATTTTACTGCAGTTTGTTACTGTAATGGTCTTATATTTTCAAAATGAAAACTTATTGACACCTCTGTCTTTTGCAGTCAGGACAGATTGTCAGAGAGAGGAGAGAGAGGGCAAGAAGAAAGGCTGACTCAGAGCATAAATAAGGGGAGAGACATTAAGACAGCTAATCTCGCTAAAAGGGATAGGACAAAGTGCCGCCGCCTCTGCTGTCTCTCTCGCTTCCCCTCTCCCTCTAACCTTGAATCAATTCATTCTGCAAGTAATTTCCTAGCATACCGTACAGATAAATACTCAGCATAAGGTAGCTCTTATGCCCATTTACTGTAACAAACAACACACCGGAGCATTGTGTGTGTGTCTTTAAGAATACAATAGCTCACAGTGTGTTTGATTAAGATAAAAAAAACAGACCCAGACACAGATTTGAGATAAGTTGTAAGATGAGAAAAAGGTGAAAGCAGGCCAACATGTTTCTCTGCAGGTCTCAAATTTCTGCTCTGGACCCTACTAACAAACACACACATACACACACACAGGGTAAAGGCTGAACAGGAGCTCTCAGAAGCTCTCATAAATGCAGGAGTTAAAATTGGAGCAAAGAAGAAGGAGAAGTGAGGGAAGGAGAGGGTCCCACCAACCCATGTATAGTATAGTAGCCTATTTACAGTATGATTACTTCAAAATAAGACGGTGTAGTCCCTCATTTGTCCAGGAGTGTTCTATTGTAGAAAAGGTTTCAGTCGTAGTCATCTGGACACTGTTTTCAGAATCAAGACGTTCTCAATTGAGAATGACTTCCGGATGGGAGTATGATTACTGTTACATTCACAAACAGAGCGAAACATGCGCACAAACACACCTGCCTGCCCTTCAAATCTCAACAGCTCAATTCCTCAAATGCGCAGCCCCTCCCCCAGCTCCCGGCAGTCATCTCATGCTGAATTGTAGCACCCAGGTGTTTTGTTGGCCTGACAAAGGGTCTGTTCCTGGGTGGACAGGTTATACACACACTGCACAAGCTGAGGTAAACAAAGACAGGGAACAGAGGGCCTATGTGTAAATAACACCAATAGGCTACTGTAGTGTGCTTCCTGATCTTTCTCCTTTTGAGGATAAAATTACTATATGTTTGTAAATATTTGTATATACCACACTTAAAGCTGGCTAAATCTGAAAATCTTTTTCTCTCCGTTTCAGTTTTCTGTTCACAGTAAGCCACTGTTTTTCCCAAATCTCTCCAGAATGGATGATCATTCACTGTAAATCTAGGTAAGATAAGGTTAAGCTGTATTTATGTTTATTTTGTCAAATGACTGTGAATATAAATTGTGATTTGATCAATATCTCAGTGGTGCAGCAAAGGAATTACTGTTCGCCTGGTTGTCAGGTAGTATTTATGAACCACATAACAGAAAAATGTGTTAATGAGAACAACTAAATTGTGAGTTTGGTTGTATTAAAACACAAAATAAGTGGTCATAGAGATCACCAGGGGACTGAACGGAGGTTTAACCAGCTGAGACTCAGACTAACTGTCCCACTATTTACCAGATGTTGGTGTGCTGACAGTTCTGTTGTTTGCTAACTGAAAAAGGATGAAGAGATTTAGCAGTTTTTCTCTTGATTTGGAGTTTTAGTGTGGATGGCGATCTTTACGAAAAAGACCAGAAAATGTTATCATGGATACTAATTTTCACAGGAAATTGGCATTTTCAGACTTAGCCTGCTTACTCAGGACATAGTCTGACTTTTCCACCTTTGCCTTTATCTGATTCATTAATTAAAATGGGGACACTGTTCTTGTTTGTATATGTTTTCATAACCCTCTTTTTGGCTCCACTAAAGCAAAACCACTCTGTCTGCATTCTCTCTCTCTCTGATGTGTCCTCTTTCACTCTCTCTCTCTCCTGCTCTCTCTTGTCTCTCATTCTCTCTCTGTAGGAGTGCTGAGTAGCACTCTGCCCATCTCATTTAGAAACAGCCCTCCCTTCACTTCTAATGAGCCTTCATTTTGGCAGAAGAGGGAGAAAAGCCAGAGAGAGGAACACCGTTTCCACTACTTCAGCTAACAGCCGTTCCCTCTTGAAGCCCTCTTCTAATACCCACATGGGACTATACAAGAGGGCTGGAATAGGGAGAAAATGGTGGAACAAATGGATATCCACACTCACTATTAGCCTCCATTATCCGCAAGCATCATTTCATAACTAGTGACTAACAAGGCTTCTGTGTATGTGCCCATGACCCTGATGTATGATCGAATGTGTGCCTAGGCCGAGCTAGGAATAGGATACACAAATCTGGTGTGGACAGCTCAGAAACCAGAGAGAATTGCCCTTCTTTGTGCCCAAGCTGAAATACGAGAGCGCTTGCTGAATAAAGGGGGTCTTATAAGGGGGCGAGGGCGCTCCTTAGGGGGCCAGTCAGCCGGGCGTGAAAAGCCGGTACCGCTGTAATGAGATAACAGGCCACTGGAGTACGCTTTGATTTGTTCCTCCTTTCTTTCCTTTCACTACATCCCTTATCCCTTTGCTGTTTTCTTATCCATCCATTGCTCAATTTTTTTTAAAAACAGGCCATCATGCTCAGCAGGCTGGTAAAGCCTGTGTGCGAGGGACAGATAGAGGGATAGAGAGGAAGGGGTAAACACATTGACTGGGAGATAGGGCAAAGGAGAAATAAAGGGCACCAGAGTGCAGAATGAAAGTCTGAAAAGGAACATGTCTCTTTGTGTGTGTGTTCCTGAAAACATATTCAAGTGGATGTTAACAAGAGTTTGGAAATCTTGAATTTAAGCAAGGTCACTGTGAAAAATGGCACACTTAAGAGAGGGAGGAAGGGGAGTAATCAAGAGATAGAGAGACAGGGTGTATACAGTTCGGGTCACTGCCTCCAGGCAGGCTGGATACAACCTAACTCCACTCCTCCGCCATCACAAAATTACCCCTGCACCTGCCCTCCTCACTGCCTTCTTTCCCTCCCCCTAACCCCTACTGACAAACAGTCTTATACAGTGTTGACAGTGGCAACACTCAGCGAGGTTGAGCGTTACGGGAAACCCCAGCTAAAAGGTGAACTCATTCATTGTGTGCTAAGAATATATGACTTTTAGTACTGGCATACTACCTCAACAAAAGCCTCACCAAGTGTTTTTTTTTTTTTATCTTTCCATAACCTGTGCTAATTCATTGTCATCACCTCCATATGTCAACTAAACCACAAGATTCCAACTTATCTTTCTCACCTCTTCATACTCCACCAATGATTAATTCAAAAAAAAAAAAAAAGATTTGCACCCTGTCTCCCTCTTAAATCAGTGTTTTCTTATCGTATTTGGGTAGATTTATAGTTGCAAGAGTGTGGCGGCCAAAGCCATGATTTCATCTGAACGACATGAGCTGTCTGCCTGCCTGGGCTATCAACACTCGCTGTCCCAAAACAGTGTATAAGCTGGAGATTTAGAATGGTCTGTCTAGCCCTATATCTGTAGTCTCCTGCCTGGCATACCTCACACACAGCAGACTGTTACACACACAAACACACACACACACACACACACACACACACACACACGCACACACACACACACACACAGAAACACACTCTCACTACCTTTTGATGCCCCACCTCCCACCTCTGTTCCTCCTCCCCCTACCTACCACGCTCCCCCACTTTCTGTCTTTTTGCCTATTATGGCGGATTAACTTATAATGCTTGGATGAACTTCAGTAAGTGGGGGGTACGAAGTCACACATCAATACACACACACACACTTGCTGGCTGGCAGATACGGTCACAAGCCCACTGGCACAGACACATGGAGCCTTCTGAGTACAGTGAGACACATGCGGACACCCGTATACACACACACATACATGGACACAAACACACACACAAACACACACACACACACACACACACACACACACACACACACACACACACACACACACACACACACACACACACACGTTTACATACAGGAACCAGACTCCCATGCTGCAACAGAGTGAAAGGTGCAGAATCCAAACCAAAGCCTCTATTAATCCCTCTGATCCCTCAGAGATAGAATAATTTAGAGTTAATTACTGTTCTCCTGCATTCCTCTTTTTCTTCGTCTTGATTTCTAAATCCACTAATTCCCTCTTTCCCTCGACCAGGCAACCATTTGAATATACTGTCTACTGCAGATCCTTCTTTGTCTCCTCTTCCACATTTTTATTTGTTCTCTTCCCCCGCTGCTCCTCTTGTTCCTTGGCAGACTCTTCTACACTGTGTCTTGACAGAGTGAAATGAGAGGTAAATATGGTTATGAGCTCTCTCTTCCTCTCACTTTTTCTCTCTCTGACACACACACACACACACCAACATACAGGTCTTGGCAGCAGCTGACACAGAGTCTGGCATTGAGGTTGTGTCTTTCTGGTTGGAGTTTGGAACCACAGTGAGTTTAATTAGAGTGGAGAGGGACCACATGGCTGGCTGGTGTAAGACTGGCTAAGAGGCTGGGTACTGTAGAGGCCCATTAACAACCACACTCTAAGATGCTAACTGTAAGGAGAATTCACAGAAAAATACACACACCAGTGTGCACACATTGCTAACCGCAATATATTTATAGATATAGATACAGTAGCTACATACTCATTTGTATGCAGACGGCATCCTCAAATATCTTTTTGTCTCTAACTGATGCCAACAGTGTTCTCATGCAGACAACTCATTATAAAAAGATAAAATGCCCTTGTGGTAGACAGTTAAAAGCATCCTACATAATTTCCAATGTCACACTGCATCATCTTTTGTGTCTTGTGGAATTTTGTTGCATGTAAGGTGCATATTTTACACAGGGGAAAGAAAAAGAGAATGCAATCCCACAAAGTAGTTTCTATTTTCTGCACCAACACTTCAAGACAGGCCAGCAGATAAGTTGGAGACGAGGAGATAGTGAGAGGCTGACTCCTGCCCTACCCATACATGGGTAGGGCAAGGAGACGGAAGAAAGCTGTGTATGCACACACACACACATTTACACACCCAGTGAGCATATTTCAAATATCATTCAACATATGGACAGAGCAAGCACATGTCAGTGGCATGCAGATCACGCATTATGCACACATATTTTAACGTAAACCCAGAGGGTATATGAGCTCGCAAGCGCACACAAATACGCATTGGAGTTAGCCCACTCCCGTCTGTTTTAACCTTCCAGCATTACTCGCTAATCTGCACCATAATGGCACACCTGTCTTCTCCCATTCTCTATTCCCTCCACAAAAATACAGCAGTGGTTTGATGGGGGAGTGGAGAACGGGGCGCACTAAACATATTCATGAACAAATAGCTTATCCATCCTCTCTTTTAATTCTCTCTTTCTTTATACATCCCTCCATCTATCTTCAATGTTTCCTCTCTCGATCTGTTTCCATAGGGAACTGTCTTGTTTTTAAAGAAGTGGAGTAATGGTTTGTCTATGCTTTGAGGGGGCTGTATGTTACCACGGTAACAGACATAGAGGTTATTGTCATAGCTAGACAGGCATTATTGGTAAAAGTGGGAAGGACGGGAACGAGAGGGTTTTTTCAGGGGCAGGGGCAGGGGCAGGTCATAGATTGGAACAGTGCAGGCCAGGGGGTGAATAACTAAAGCAGTGGGCAGGCGGGGTAGATAGGTAGGTCACATTATTATTGATTGCCTGACATTATGTGGACAGCAGGGGAGTTCGCAGAGACAGACAAATAAATTGTGGCTCGACATCAAAGTCAGGCTGCTGACATTGAGCCCGCAGGGGACAGAAGCTGCCCAAGGCTGGATTGGAGGTGGATAGATACACATAGGCATGCACAGACACAGTAAACAACAATGAGAACACTGTCCATGTGTTACCTGATAAAATGAAGGTTGTAAAAAGAGAACTTGAAAATGACAGAATGAAACTGAAGGAAATGTCAGCTGTGAATAATTTCAATTCCAAGCTCTGATTGTTTTCTCATAAAAGCACTTCTCATAAAATGGACATTTTTCTGAGAGACAAAAAAAATGTCTAATTCATTTACACATCAAGGCTCACCAGAGACTTTCAGAAGGTGCATTATTCCAGTCATCATAAAAATCCAATCTGCTACCCAGTACATTTTTAACATTCATTAATGCTTCATTAAATCATTATTCATAGCTTGGATGTGATTAGAAAAGAAATGGGAGACAACAGATGAAATAATTAAGGAAATGAAGCTCAGATTTAAATATTCAACATTCATTCAGATTTTGACTGATTGCAGGGAAACTCATCTGGTGACTCTCCAGAGCAAAACAGAAAATATAACTGAAAGGAGAACAAAGTCGTCTGACAAGATAGCTGCATGACTGTCCAACATGATATATATATTATCCTGTTAAGGCCACACCTGGCACAGGCCTTTCATCTGTGGGCATCAGGCATGACACAGAGGGCACCATCCGTCATTGTCTGCTAAGTGATTGACTGCCCCGTCTAGATGGCTATCAGCTAAGCTAACCGGAGCCTGGTGATAATATCTGGAATTTGTGAAACCTGAGAAAGACAAAACAACACGTGTCTCAACCTGCACAGACATGCAACTCCAGGAGATGGAAGACAGAGACACTGCAGGGCTGATGGAGATGTGCGCGCCCTTATGTCTCAGCCACATCCACACCGCAACTTTTGAACCCTCAAACACTTGCAGTCTCTGTCTCTCTCTAACCCAGTGGACCCAACAGCAAATTTGACCCATTCGGTGCCACAACTTCCTCTGCTCACACTGCACCCATGTCCTACTTTTCAGGAAAAAACTCAGGACAAAAATACCATTAACTCTTCCTCTCCTTTTAAGTGTACAGACCCCAGGTCATATGCTGACGTGGGATGTTGTTGGCCTCCCATGAGATCTCACACCAGATGGGCCTGTTACCCTAAGGGTTATGCTTCCTTTTGCACCCAAACACTCAAACATACACAATCAATCACCCTAATTTAAATAAAGCACATTTACACTTCTATAAGGTTAATGTTTCCCACTGACATTTAATCAATATTGTGGCCCCTACATTTAAGGTTACTATTGCCTACCTCTTTTAAACCAAGGGCATGCCTGGTTAACAAGGTGGCAATAAGAACACAAGAGGTCTATAAGGAAGGACACCAGTTCAGAAAAGGTTTAAGTGGACTAAAGTGGTAATTCATTTTAGTGATGAAAGGATTATTCAATTGAAAGAAAATTAATTGACAACAATTTTGATATTCAAATCGATTAATCCTTCAAGCAAAATGTCAAACATTATCTGGTTCCAGCTTTACAAATGTGAGAATTCGCTTCTTTTATTGGTTTTAAATTAATCAAAATTTAATATCTTGTGATTTACTATTTTTCACATTTTACAGACTAAACAATAATTTGAAAAAGTACCCCACAGATAATCGAGAATGAAAATAATGAAATGGAAAATAATAATAATCAAGAATGAAAATAATGATCAGTTGCAGTTACTAAATGAGTTCAACTGAAATTTATTTTGTCCATTAGCTACCACTGGCCACAAACATCATAAAAACAGCGCATCTATGCTTCCATTCTTATGCAAACACACAAACCACATGTCCAGTCAAGATGCCATATCGAGAAAAACAATAGATTTATGATGTCAGAATAACTCAGAAAAGAAACAAGTGATGACAAGAAGGTGGAGTCTGACAGGCAGAGATTACAAGGATGACAGACACTGATAGGAAGAGAGAGCAAATGTGGCAAAACTGGCATGAAGATGCTATGCTAATCACCAGCATACAAAGATCAAAGGAAAAATGAATCATAAGAAAGGAGTGTATCACTTTAATCATAACTACTGCATACCACAGATGCAGACAGTATGGAGAGTGAACTGCTCCCCAGTTAATTAATAGAGTGTATCCTGGAGAACCAGTGCCTTCCTAAAATAGAGAACCAGCAACATCAGTGAATACTTGGTGTCAGTCCAAGATGTTTAAAATATGACTTTAGCTCTCAGCACGAGCTCCATCCTGCACACTGGACTGTGCTACATACACTTATTTGTACATGTCTATGCACACCAGCCTTAAAACATAAGGTTAAATACATACAAATCCAAACATAAAGTAAAATACAGTTGAGCATTTTTCACCAAACTTTAGCCTGAAAGAAACCCTTGGTTTCTGTCCAAGAAGATGAGTCTTGTTGTTGGTATTTACAGGAGCAGATGGTCCAGGTAGGCGTTGCAAGTGCTGGTTGTTTAGGATAATGGAGGAAATAAAACATCTTTTGGTGGGAAACCAAGCAGGATGATTGCATGTGTGAGTATATCTTTTTGCATGTGTGTAAGGAGGAGGCGTCTGGAAGTTTGTAGGGGTGCTGAAGCTTAACTATCAACACCTCTGCTACTCTGGCACCATCTCATCCACCTCCTCCATCTCCAAGCATCTTGTAATATTGTAGAGATGTTTGAGCATTATGAGGGCAGAGGGAGGGAGAGTAGGGTGAGAGAGCATGGATGGGTGGAGAGTGGTGAGGACAGAAGGGTGGGGTTAGATAGAGGGTAGTGGGCTGGAGACCATTCTGAGCAAGATAAAGATGCAAAAGATAAAACTGCCTACCAGCGTTTTTCACATTTTTAGCCATTTTTGAAAGTGACATAAGAAAGAGAGATCATTAAAAATATTCCACTTCAATTTAATGAATGTTGCTGGAGAGAAAAAGAAAATGAAATGGGGAAAAATGAAAAGAGAAGGGTGAAATGAAATGCATCCCGTATATTAATGGGCATCTGTGATCATAAGACTATATTCATGGATGCCAGCCTGTGCTTTTTATTATAAGAGTCGGGGATGGAGATCAACAAGATCGAGATAAAAGCAGACATGACACTATTGAACTTGTTTCAATTAGATGAATTCAAAGGCGGCGGCCCTGCATAGCTGGACCTCCCATCAGCATCATTCATTCATTATTCATAACACTGTGTCCAAAATCACAGGCCTGTTCATAAAATATGTTTTTTTAACCAAATGCACAGTGGCTTAGAGCATGAGTAAGCTATTCAATTTACATTTCCAGAATTTTTTCGTTGTTATGAAGTGAGTCACCAATGTGAGTTTCGTCAGAGTCTGTATGTCACTAAATGTCATTTGAGAACAGTGTGCTTTTGTAATGCATGGGTTAGAATTACACATTCTGTGGTCGGGTTGGGGGCCCTTGGGCATATTTTGACATTTATGGTGAGGAGGGTACGATGGTGTTTGAGAGGGGTTTGCAGAGGCAGGCAAAAGCTTGTCCACACAGGTATTAGGCAGGAAGATGGAAAGTGAGGGAAAAAAGGAAAGGACAGGAAGGGGGTGTCTGTCAAATACAGGAAGAGGTGAGAAGAACTAAAGAACAGTGAGCCAAGCAATGTGGAAAAGAAGTAAGTAAGTTGACGGACAGGAGATGTGGAAGCTGTCTATCATCAGCAGAGATCCGGAATTTTCCATGACTTCAACTCTCCATCTCTGAGCAGAAAGGTAGCTGGAGGGCAGAGGAGCCAACCCTATATCTCCATAATGAGCTGTGAAGCACAGGCTGAGGCAGCAGGCGAGACAGGGAGACACATGGAGGTAACACTTGGAGGTAACACTCCAGCTTAAGTTTCAGCCTTGCACAAGTAAAGGCAGATGGGATGGAAAGACCCAGTAGATTGGGAACAATGTGTCCCCCAGATTAAAGAGGCATTATATACATTTAGCATACTAGAATCCATATGCTCACCACCCTCTGTTGCCATAAATCACACCAACTGGTTGCTTAATTCATAACATTTTGCAAATAAGTGGCCACATATGGGAGCTGTGCCAGAAAATGTGCACTAAGCAAGATTTGATATAAATAAAAATACAGCCAACTTATCTGCACAAAGTATAGTGCTACAGAAGGGAATTGCCCTGACTGAGCTAAAGGTTTGCACTATTTGCCCAAATTGTAGTTATTTTTCTGTTGAGAACAGACACAGTAAGTGAGAACTTAAAACTTGCTGAACTCACTGATGGCTGAACATGCCCTCACCAGCCACAAAGTAAAAAATCTGAACAGCAGGTCTAAATAACAGTTATTTGGCATTATTTAATATGATTTCTGCAGTTCAAACTCTTCCCACCCACATGCATAATAACCTTATGTGAAAACAACTGACAGCAGCTTCTGTATTTATTTGATCATTTATTCCATTTTGGATTGTACTACATCCAAAGCAGCTGCTGCAAACAAACAGAAACACTGCAGTGTGTCAGTGTTACCGGCTAATATGGTTTATGGGCAGACCTGTGGACCGAGCCTGGCTCAAGCTGATATGGAGGCTTGTTTCCACGGTCCAGAGCCAACCAGCCAATCATTTGGATATTGTCTCATGTTTGTACTGGAGGCTTTGGCTGCCCTCTGTGAGTCAACTGACTGATAATCCACTGCAGGGGGCTCTGACCACATAGTCGAGTGGGAACAGACGGACACCAACAAGAAAAAAGAAACAGCAGAGAGAGAGAGAGACAGATGCAGTGGGATGTGGTATAAGAAATCTAATGGTGGTAGTAATAGCAGTAGTAATAGCAGTAGTAAGAAGAGAAACCAAGAACAGAAGACGAACTGGAAGAAGGTGAAAGTGTCCGAAGACAGGGAAGTGTAAGGAGACAGTGAAAGACAGAAATGGGGACACAGAGACAAAAAGGTGCAGACGATGTTATGAGTGAACACATGCAACACGATCTCGAATCCATGACCGTCCAGCTGTCTCTTCTCTTTCTAAGTCACTGTCGCCATTTCCTTTGTCCTGCTAAAAAGGCTAACCCTGCCCGATGGGAAAAGGCAAAGAAAGAGAGAAAGAAAGAAGCACAGTGTGGGTGGGGGAAGGAGAAAGTGTCAGATGAAGGACAGGAGGTCCTGTTCTGATACTTGGATACAGCCGAAGCGAAGGAGGAGAGAACAGGTGGGTAGCCACAGGAAGACAAGTATGCCATTGTTTGGCTGGTACCAATGTAACCATAAGGTCCACGTCTCCTCAAACTGCTCCTAGCATGTAGCATCTCTCACTGATTTACCAGCAAAGTTAGCATTAGCTAGGGGTTACCGCTGCATACTGAGCTTTGACTTTGTTTGCCCTGTCATGCCGATGGTGGGCCCGGCTTAGATGCTCTCCTGAACCGTTACACCAACTGCCCCTAAACCAGCGCCAAACGGATACACACACACACACACACACACAAACAGATGGGGCGAGGTGGGGAGTGTGTGTGGGTGAGGGGCTACAAAAAAGGGTGGATGGTAGATTTTTTGGCTGGCTTTACCTTGCTAACTTCCTTGCCAAGGAGAGCAGGCTCAAATTTTGACAGCCTGGATCATATACCACCAGCTGGTAAGCCAGGAGCCACAACCATGGCGGCACAATATGACACAATGCAAACAGAGAAAGAAACCACCAATTTTGTAAGAGAAAGACAGGAATGAGAAAAAATTGAGAAATAAATGAGATAGTGAAGCTATTGTTAAATGAAAATACAGGAAATAAAGGCTTTACTTCCCCATTTTCGGTCAAAAATATTAACTTGGAAACATAATTTTAAAGGCCCTCTAATTGTCAAGAACAAAGGAGGGAGAAAGAGAAAGAAAAAAATGCAGAAGATGAAGCAAAAGAAAAGGTCAGTAAGAAAGGAAGACTGAGAAAAGTGAATGAAAGGGAAAAGAAAACGAGAGAGATGGTTCTAGCCATGTGAGGCCCCCTAAGTGTAGTGGTGGCCTCTCCCACAAGTCCACCACTGTCCCATCACCAGCTGGCACTGCCATCGGTGTGGGATTGGACACACACACACCTATTTATAACCTAAGTCCGGATTCCAGTTCACGTTGGGGTTGCAGTAATGTTCACATGCTCCTAACAGCCCTGACTGCTCCAAGTGACGGGTGCCCACACACACAGCCGGGTCCTGTCCCACAACCGTAGCTAACTCTCTGCTTTGTCACAGACACACACACACACACACACATATTGCAGTGTTAGTTCAGTTAATGGGGTATGCATTCCAGACACACACACACACACGCACACACACACACACACACACACACACACGCGCACACACACACACACACGCACACACACACGCGCACACACACGCACACACACGCACACACACGCACACACACACACACACAAAAACACACAAAAACACACACACACTCTGGACACACATTCAAATAGCCAGACACCCCTTCTCACAAGTATATAGATGCATACACACAAGCACCTGCAATCTCACACACACACACAGTTTAAACATCGACAAGTACCACCATTCATCAACCTTTCAGTGTGTCAATGTGCTGCGCTCCTCCACTCGCTTCACTTTCCACCTCCTCGCCATTCCTCTCTCCTTCCTTTCCTTCCCTCTCCTTCTCTCTCTCTCTGCTGTGTGTGTAATCAGCCCAGTATTAATACCTGCATTCCAACAGCCTACAGGAATGTCTTAACAATGTAGCCTTGTTCAGGTGCAGAGAGAGAAAGACCTCACTGAACAATACAAAAAAGTGCTGCAGTGAGGAGTCTCAGGGCTACAGCATGTATGAACTGAGCCACTTCATGATTCGAGACAAACACAGTTGAGTGGAATACACTTGGCTCTAATGCTGCCTCTAACACATACTCTATGTATGTATGAGTATGAGTAAATCAGTCAAGTATACCACTTACTCTGTCTTTCACACATACATACATACTATAAGCCCAGGAAGCACAGGACAGATCGCCATACACTTGAACTATGCTGTTTTACCAGTGAGTGATAATTCAGCACAGTTCATTGATTTTCATATAGTGATGATAGATTATATCATGTTGTTTTACAAAGTGGTCCAAATTATAGGTGCAACAATTAGTCGATGAATCAAATCAACAGAAAATTAATCAGCAACAATTTTTATTTGTTGCGATTATATCAATGAATTGTTTTAAGTAATTTTTCAACTAAAAAAGCCAAACATTTCCTAGTTCATGTGTGCGGTCAATTGTGTTTTGTATCACATTTGTTAATAGTTTGGCGTTTTAGATTATTGGAGGGATAACAAAAGACATTTGAAGGTTTTGGTTTTAGGAATCTATGATGAGTATTTTTCAGTATTTTTTATAGACCAAACAATTAATTGATTTAAAGGAGAAAATAATCAGCAGATTAATCAATAATGAAAATAATCAGTATTGTAGCACTAGTCCAAAATTATTATTCCAAGCAAACTGCAAATAAAAACAAAAGGAGTCATTGTATGTTTAGCTTTATATGTGCAACTTGTTGCATTAAGCATAAAATTAATTACTTTATGTGACTGGCTATACTGTGATATATTTCAATGTGGGAAAATATTCTCATTAATATAATGATATTGATTTCCAGCCGTAAGCATAAGCCAGACATAATGAAAAGCAGTGACATTCTGAATACTCCATCATCCTCCCATCCCCTCCCCACCTGTCCCCTTTGTCAGGCCTTATTATTGAACATGTGTCCTCTCTGCCCCTGCCATTAACTAACCCCACCCTCACACACTGCTTTCAATGCACAGGCACACACACACTCCAAAACTGCTAATTGACATGGGGAGTCGGAGCATCTTTCATCATTCTCCACAGAGACAAATCTGTGTGTGTTGGTGATGTGAGTGGGGAATGGGATCAAAGGGAGTCCTCCGAGCTGCCTGTCCTGGACCTCTCAGCCTCTCTCAACACTCCATAAGGAAGCCAGGAAAGGCCAAATATCTACTGTAGTCTCCTTTCACAAGTACTACAACAGTACAGTATGTTCAGTTCACTTCTGCTTGATAATCATTCAGTACGAATAATCGTTAACTAAATTTGGTCTTGCTGCTGCAACATGCCTGCCAGGGCAGAATGCAAGATGCTCTCGAGGCAAAACACTATAATTACTTTAGCCCTTAATAACAAGAGGCTAAATCAGTTAGGAACTCTGTAAGTCTAACATTATCCCCACAATAACTATCCATCACATTTGTTGTTCTGCAGATTGCACAGACATGAATTGGGAATCATTTAGCCTGATGGAGTCATAACCCAATTGAATGCTATTGATTTTGGATTAAATATTAATATGGACCATACTTTTTTCCTGCTAGGCTGAATCAAAATGAAGCTATGAAACTTGACTCTCCTTGAATTACCGGAATATGGACACAACTGATGTACAACACAGGAGATTCAGCTTTGAAATTGCCAACGAAACAAGTCTAAAAAATGTACTTGCCTTTCTGGCTTGATTATTGTCATTAGCTAAACTGTCAGTCAAAATAAATAAATAAATAAAGATTACCTTCCCCTACTGTTAAGAATCACCAGGGATTTCAGACACCCTGCTTCTAGGGGCTCCTTCTGTTCAGGCTATTGTGTTGATTAGACAACACATGGTCAGGAGGATGCATGTATTTTATATCTGTCCCTGGCAGGGATGAGAGATAGATGACGGATGGAAGGTGAGACAAAGTTAGAGGAGGAGTGAGACAGATGAGTGTGAGAGATGTTGAGTAGAAAAATATACAGAGCTGGGCATAAAGTAGGCCGACAAGCGAATTCCAGGGAGAAATGTAACTAGCAAAGAAAAAGAGACTCACACTAAAGTTAAGAACAGGATGTGACTTGAGGAGAATATTAATAGTCAGAGCACAGTAACTTTACTCCCCTACTCTTTTCTTTCAAAGTCAAGTTCACACAGGCAGAGAGGAGCAAAGGGAACTTTAGTGCTGTGGTTGTTGTTTCAGAGGGGCTCAGGTAAGCGGAACCTCAATAAAAACAAAGACGAGTTATGTCCTTAGGCCAGTTGCCTGACTTGGAAGCCCTGAAAACTGACACTGGATTAGTTCAGTGATGACACTCTGGCCTAGCTCTCAGGTAACGTTGGGAACCCCCTTTTCTCACACATACAGACATGAAGTCATAGTGAAAATCCAACACACAGAACCAAACACTGACATAAGCTGAAAAGTATTGTATATGAGGGCGTTGTAATACAAATACCACCTCCAAAGATCACACACAAACACCTCCACAACCCCTCTTCCCTTCCTCCATCTTCTGCTCCTCCTCTTCCTTCCCAGCATGGAGGAATAATGTTCCCACTCCTGTCTCCCAGGTCCCCCTGGCCCAGTTAAAGCAATAAGATCTCATTGTCAAACAGTGAGCAGCCTCACTGGGGAGGTTAACCATCGCTGCTTAACCATTAACTAGATTAAAGTCGGGGGGGCACAGGAATGTTCTCTGACAGATGGAAAAAGGAGATTGGACATGAAAAGTGGTTTAAAAGAGAGAAGAGTGGTTTTGGCCTACCTTTGTGGCAGTGGTTTGAGTAAATTTGCTCACACACACGTGTGTACACATGTGTAAACACAGGACATTCTGCAGCCTAGTGAAGTTCAAGTCACCCTCATCTCATAGTTATCATTATGCGATACAGATAAGGGAGGAAAAGAATCCCTTAAGGCTCCACCGCGATATTTCTGAAACCACTCCTTAGGAAGCAAGAATAACTGGGTCAAAGGTGCATTCAAATATCTGTCCAAAGGCAAAAGATTGTGCCTCCGTAGCATGGGAAGTATTTAAAATCATGTACAGTAATTTTGCAGAGGCATTTCCTGAGATGACAAATAAAAACTAGAAAAATTAGTTAAGTAAGGGGTGCGTTCATAGCAAACATACAGTTTTAGAGTTCTCTCCTTCCCCCACACCAGGCCAAGCCAGTGGTGTGGAAAGACACAAGGTGGTAATGGAACCCAAGTGTGTGTGTGTGTGTGTGTGTGTGTGTGTGTGTGTGTGTGTGAGAAGGAAAGGGGGGTGACAGGGCTTTTTTGGAGGGGTGCATTTAACAACTGCTGCTGAGGCAACTGTTGATGTCTGAAAAGCAACAGCTTGCAGGGCTCCCAGAGGACGCACTGCCAGCCAACAGTCAGATGGAGGGTTTAGGGTTGGAGGGGCGCAGGGGTTAGGATTTCTTCTCTACTGCCAGGAAAATGATCTCCTTGGCCACAGATCCAGGCTTTTCCATGACATTCCCCCCTCCTAATTGGTATTCCTCAATCCTGACGTACTCAGCCTGTCTCATCCTCACTGCTGCTATCCCTGCCTTTATCGCTTTTGTTCATTTTATCCCCCTGCATGCTATTTGATTGATAAAAACAACTGGACACAAGAGGGGTACTATAAAGCCATTTTTTCTGTGGCACACACAAAACATGTAGGCCATCCTATTTCCTAACTGTTTTATGACACAGATTTGTAGCGTGTGTCTAAAATAGCTCAAGCCAATGGTGCTGCTTTGTGTATTCCTACACCAAACACATTGAGAAATAGAGGCTCTTATCCACATGTTACTACAGCACTCTCCTGCTAAATGGATTGGCAGCACTTAACCTCATCTCCTGAAAGAGCTTTGTGAATTTTCAATTTTGCTCCAACTCTGAGTTGCCTCCCCCCACCACCACCAACACAGATGAAGAGACAAGGACACACATACAGAGACATGGAGCCTCTTTTCAAGGCTGCAATGGACCTTGGACTTGAAATTACCCATCAACCATCATTTTCCTCCCCTGAGACAAGAACAAGACTGCACAGTGGCAACACAATAGTCAGCTGTAATCATCTCCATCCCTTGATCTCTTTCTGCCTGTCCCTTCCTCTCTGCTTCCTTCCTTCCCTCCCTACAACTCCCACTAATGACAAGGCAGCATCCTTAAAGCAACAGACCAAACCAAAACAACTTCTAGCCATAATAATATCATTAAACTTTTTCACAACTATCAAATAACTTTAAATTGAGATTCAAACACAGACAGTGGCAGAGATAGACACCATTTTGGAATGTATTTCTTGAAAGTGGGGACGGTCATTCTTATTTTAAAATCATCAATAGTGGCCATAAGTCTGCTGAGGAACACTCGGCTCTAAATACAGCAGGCAATCTTCGTGATGCTATGCAGGGTTAATAACTGTGAAACACGCACAAAAGCACAGATGTCGACACAGGCAAAGCCAACATGGTAAATAACAGCAAGCAAACACAACTGGACAGAAATAAACTACTCTTAAGTGTCATTGTAAAGGACAAAAACGAGAGGTGTGGTAAAAGAGAGACAGACTAAGACAGACAAAGATAAGAAGGAAAGAGATGGGAACATAGACAAAGCTAATCTGGAGAAATACACCTTTTGTTTATGTATGAGTACCTGTGGAAGGGTGTGTGTCACAGCTTTGACTGCAGCTCTTTTGAAGCGCTTGTGGGGATCCGAGGATGAAAAAGTGGGGGGAATAAACTTTTCCGTCTCCACTGTGAACCACATCATTCTCGCTAACTGACTTCAAACCAGGATTAACCACGTGCATGCAACGTACCATCTGCCAGTGCTGACTGCCAGCTCACCAGCTAACATCACTGTGCTATCAAACTGCTGTAATTGACTTTAATGTGTCATTCACTGCAAATAATAAACACTAGTTGGTATGTGAAAGGCTGGTGAGCTCAAATCCCCTTCTCAGAGCTCAGTGATTACTAAATTAACTTCCTAACACAAGTCAGCCAGAACATCCCCTTTATTTTAACTGACGAATGTTTAACTGGTGCCCCCTGGTTGTTCAGCTGAATGAAACCCAGTCAAACCACAAGAATGCACCCTGGCTGTGAACAGACTCCAGCTTTGCACCTACCACACTGCCTCTTGATGGTGAGATGGAAGCCACATTGCGGCTGTTTGCGTGTATGTGGATTACTGCCTGTGACTTGTGGTGGTGGTGGTGGTGGTGGTGGGGGGGCAAGAAAGGAAGCTCCATTCTCCATAGAATTTGAAGTGATGACAAACAAACACCAACATTACAGAGCGAGCTCTGACGTGTCCAGAAGAATGCCACTCGTTCCATCTTAGTGCTCTGCTGACTGCACTGTCACACACACACACACACACACATTCAAAAAAACCCAGAGGGGAATGAATCACCTCAATAACTACAGCCCCACCATTCCAAGGCCCACTCCCCCAGAGGCCTAAATGATAAGGGGGCAAACATGGACTTGCTCTCCCAAAAAGCAGCCACTATCAATCTGTCACTCACTGCTATATAAGCTAAGGTTTCCAGTGTTGTGTAACACCAGAATCCTGCGGTTAGGGGTTTCCATGTATGGTACACATTATGTGTGCATCTGTGTGTTCACTTATGGTTGTGAGTGCACCCTTATTGGTCAGTGTAAACTACCTGTGCACGCCTATGTGCACACATGTGTATGCTTGCAAAAGACTAAAACCAAGTGACTCAGGACAGTTGTAAAAGAGGTCCCCTGGCTTTTATCTCCTCGTGGCTAAATGGCTCTTTTTCAGGCCTAATACCATAATAATTACACATTGCTGCAGGGGGTGCACTTTTGATGTTGCGCTGGCAGGAGTGGCAGAAATTAAAAGTGAGGAAATTACTGTGGGAATTAAGGCAGAAATAGACAAAGAGGCTGACGCTGCGTGTTAGACTTTAACACCTTGAACTCAGCTGATGCTTGTCACTACAATTCTTTCCACCTGTTCCTGACCACTTTGGAGTCTCTACAGTTTAGCTCAAACTCATCTGACCATTTGACTCTCCCTTTGTCTCTTTACCTTAATGTCACTTTGTTCTTTTTATCCCCCAAAACATGCAAGAATCCAAGTTAAGGGACAACCTAAGGCAGTGCTGGAGTTAGTGTTAAGTTATTGCTTATATAAAATACCCCCCCAAAAACACTGGCTGTATTTTACCTACCTTATGTAATTTTGTACTTTGTAAACTTGTAATTACCTTACGAGGGTAGAGTGTTGTAATGTAGTTTCTTCAACAGCTGCTTAGAAATTGTCTAATTTGAAGAGACTGTGCTATCACAAGTTATATTTCAGCATGTTTCCGCTGTTGATGCCTATGCTGTGATGGAAAAGGCAATGGCATCTCAGGAGCGTAGAGCAGGAGCCATTTACCAACATGTCTGAGTGAGCAGGTCAAAAGGTCAATGTGATCCTGGACACAGGCATGCAGAGCACCTTGGGGTACCCCGGGCTGTCATGCAACACATATCCATGTGTCACAGCTACATACATAAATACAGTCATACATGCTTAGAAATATGGAGTCACACTTAAAGGAGATGACACACATCTGGATGTTATATGTCATTTGGTTCTATTTAGTGCACTTCCATGCTCAGAGCTGACATAGTTGTAAGTTGTAAGTGTGTGACCAGTAATTGTGAGAATGTGGGTCTGTGTGACAGATTCCAAATGAGACTCAGCAAGAGCTGCTATTATTAGACAAAACTATGTTAGACAGTGAGAGAGAGTGAGTGAGAGAGAGAGAGAGAGACTTCAGTAACAGAGGGATTTAACAAACTTTTTCTTCGAAGAAATCAACATTTGTAGCACCAAAGTGAAATAATGACTTTCCTTCCCTCAGACTTCAGAGAGGCATGGGGTGGAACGGGGTGAGCTCAGCACCTGGAGCTGAGCCTTTAAATCAATGCACCACAGCTGTACAGAGGGATGTGTGCTCTACACTGCATCCATCAATTACAAGGAACTTTTTAGTAGGCACCTGTTAAAAGGCTTTATGTAGGGCGGGCGGGCAGACAGACAGCAAAGCACACCAACTGTCTCTGAGGCCAGAGAGGAGGGAGGGGGCAGTCATAAAAGGAGATCTGGGGAATGAAGTGGTGTAAAGAGGAGGCAAAAGCTAAACCAGGTAATCTTGGAGGTGGATGCTGATATAGAGAAAGCTACGTTTGTATAAAATGAAAAGAAATTGCTACACACTGAAGGGATGTAAAATCAATGAGAAATATTAAATGATGCAGTGAGTGCAGACAGAGAGATAGAGAACATAGAGAGGGGAGTCGCCCAACACTCCAGCCCCGCCCTTTAGCTCATCCTGCTTTAAACCACCACAGGCTGCCTGCACAGGCAAGGAATAAGAAATAACTTTCACAAAATGCCCACAAAGCATTCTAGTAAATTTGATCTTGACCGACACACAGTCAAATAGGACCAACTGAAGGCCGTAACATAGGCTATACTTCCAAGTCAAACATATGAAAAACACAAATACCAACATCAAAGAAGTAATCTACTTTACATTTTATAAGGGTATTAACTGAAATATTATGGTGACACTAAAAGAGGTTTTAAAACACCATAAAGTACAATGAAACCATAATCTCAATAGAGGCGCTGTAAATCCCTATGGGACAGCATGAGAGATAAATCTCCATGGTAAATGTTTGAGCTCAATAATGACTTGTAGAGCACCACAGCAACTCCTTAAATGAATATATACACTTGGTTTTGGGCAGTAATCAAAAACTTTTCTTTGAAGAAGATCATATAAGGCCAAAGTCAAGTTGCATTTAAATTGGCTTAGTCTCTCTGGCAGCACCCAGGGGTGCTGAGGGTGAGGCGCACTGCCAGCAAAGGAGACGCAAATCCCGCAGATCAGACATCAAAGAGCTGGAAACTGCACCCAGCAGCCAGACCTAGCAGGAAGAATGAGACGGGCAACATGGTCTTCAAAATAAAAGCTTAACATTTCTTACTGTCCAAAACATTTTGGAAGGCTATATTGGATTGGAAGCGGTGACCAGAGAGAAATAACGGCGTGCCGCAGTCCTGTGCGCTAAGAAGTGCACTCAAGTGCGGAGCTGAGACTTACAGCACAACTACAAAGAGCCACCATTAACCCTTAAAACATCCCATCAGTGTAGATAACCCTCAGGCTACGTAGCGGCTGCGCAACCTTTACGGCTACTGCTATATATATATATATATATATATATATATATATATATATATATATATATATATATTATTATTATTATTATTATTATTATTTTTTATTTATTTATTTTTATTACCAGTTAGGCTGCTGTTGAAACAAATGTTCGATACATGTCCTTTTCGGGATAAATCCGGTTTTCCACCTGCTATCGGCGTGTTCTGGCTTATTTGCGCAGCCGGTAACGCCTTGAGAAGACATAACCAAGCTACAAATTATTTGATTAAGTACAACTTAAAGAGCCGCGTCTGACTGCGGCATGTACCGACCGTTTTTTCCTGTAAGCAGCGAACCTCTTAACTCAAAGTCCGCGAAAGAGGGAAGTATAAATCTACAGTCTGAAGCCATTAAAAGCTAACCAGGACCGTGTCCAAAGCATTATAAAGTTACTAAGAGAAGGTATGATTTATAACTTGTAGCGCAAAGTATCTTACCTTGAAATGCCCAGAGCAGCAAGGTGCACAAGAGCGACGTGCGTCCAATTGTTATACCGTCCATGGTCGCTTTTCTAACTTTTTCAAGGAAAAGTATTCACTTTGTTTTTGGTTGCAGAGTGTGGAAATCTGGCAGCAGCAAGTCTTCTTTCTTCTTTCAATGCCCCAAAGCTTTCTGAACTTCTCTCTCTCTCTCTCTCTCTCTCTCTCTCTCTCTCTCTCTCTCTCTCTCTCTGCAAAATGAGTGCCTCACTCACTCACACACATCCACACAGAAATCTGATGCTGGTGGTAGTCTTTCTTGGTTGATATATTTGCACAAAAGGTGACCCCCGCCCCCCCCCCCTCTCTCTCTCTCTCTCTCTCTCTCTCTCTCTCTCTCTCTCTCTCTCTCTCTCTCTCTCTCTATAGCTCACTTGCAGTGAAAAGACCTGCTTGACTAATCGCGTAGGTCTACAGGGGCCCGCAGGATTTCTTTAAAGGGAGTTAAAAGTGAGGCTCTCTGACTCATAGCAACTCCAAAAACGTACCCTTTAGACTGAAAAACTAGAAGTACAGCAATGTATAAGCTCACATTAAACTTAATATAGTAGTATATTTTGGTCCCCATTAGCCCAGAATATTATAGTTATTTTTGGGCTTGTTTAGAGTATTATCAACATGGCACACTTAACAGCTTTTAAATTTAATTTCTTTTATTACCTGGAAATCATGGAGGTAATGCCACAGCATTGAAAAAAACCCTCATATTAGCCTTAATAAAATAGGCTGTAGGAAATTGGAAAAGATGCAATTGTAGACATGGGAAATGATTTTCATCCACTATACCTATAGGCAAGTAAATTAATCTGGCAGGTTACTAATCATCATTCAGAGGTCTTGAATTACCTAAAAACTAATTGGTTGGAAAAACCAGTCGCCATTTTGTTCCATAGACCAATTTCCTGCCCTGGTTAGACCTTAAACATGGACCATCCCCAACTTGCATATGTCTCAAAAAATGATTTTCATTTTCAAGGCAACTGGAGGCCATTTCTTATGCGTAGGCTAAGCTGTCTGTCATTGACAGACATACCATTCATTCCTAGACATGTAATCCCTTTAGAATCAGTAGTATTTACAGGGTATGGTACAGGCTATTTGGGTTTACAGTTCAGATATACAGTTATCATGAGGGTCTAAGTGGCTTATTCACAATGCTATAATACCAGTCTGAGTGCTTGGAGTGGGTATTGTGTGACCTATGAGGTTGATTTAGGCCAAATCCCATAAACTAGGTGTTGGAAAGCATAAACAGATGTCAGTCCCCTGTAAGATGGCTTACTGGTACACAAGTGCACAAAACAAACATTTATCTCCTTGTAGTTTCTTTCTACTGGAGACTGGTGGACTGTGGAGCAACACTAAATAATCGACACACCCTGCAGGTAATAATTGTCCCTTGCAGAGCAGTTGCATTGAAAGACACACATTCCAAACATAGTTGGTCCAAAACTGCTAGTTAATATTTTTTCAGCCCCGTTCAAAGAGGAGAGGTGATACTTGCAACCTGCTCCTCTGCAGCATACACAAAAAACAGTCAGTCAGACGGATCTGATAGTTGAGCTGCCTGGAATACACACACACAGCTGTTTTGCACACAAAGAATACACTGGCAGAAGTTTGTATAGGCTACTGAGAGTTTGACAGGACTGAGGCAGCTAGTTTACCCTCACACCGTTTCATTCTCTGAATCTCTCTTCCTCTTTGTCTATTCCCAGCAATGACACCAGGAGGGAAAAAAAACCTTCCCACTGACTATTTCACATCAATACAACCACTCATTCCTGATATCGACCCAGTCATAATCATCTCTCCATGCTGTAGAGACATGAGATCCACTAACAAGTCTTCTGTCCTGTGGTGAAGCATGGTGTAACCCTCGCACTGTCTTACATAAGACCTATATCATGCTGCATATAGCTGTGGCTAATGCTGATTTAGCCAAGCACAGGGCATTCTTACGTAAGCCCTTTAGTCATATATACAGTAGCTGCTGCTGTGATTTACTGTATTGGCTCATTACCTAATGGAGCTGCAGGAGAGGAGAGGAGAGGAAAGGAGAGGAGAGGAAAATGAGGATGGAAGAGGACAAATAACACAGAACAGGATAGTAAAAGTAATAGGAAAGGAGAACTGAAGGGAATACATAAAGAGATGGAAGGGAAAGGGATTTATATAGTAGGGGAGGGGGAGGCAGGAAGGGATACAGAATAAAGAGGAAGAAAGAGTGAAGATGAATCAGTCCAGCCATTTCTCAACATAAACTCCAAAGTTTTTGCTAAAGTCAGTGTTGGTAACAAACGGCTGCTTATTGTCTCAGTGTTCAGCTGGTTTAGTTACCACAGGTGGAGCAAAGGTGGAGCAAAGATGGACTTGAGCTTCATGAGGAGGTAGCCCTGTTCCTGGTATGTAAAAGTGGTGTCAGACAAGAGTAGTTTTAAAATGACAGGTTGTAATTGTTCTTCAGACATACTGTGTTTTGTGTTCTTTAACATAATCTACCGAGTGCAGAGCACTGTTCAGATGCTATTATTTTAGAACCATGTTCCCCATACTTGGCATACAGATTATATGTCTTCAATTGTATGCTCACTTTGTGTAAACAAAAGTAATCATACTGTTGTCATACTATGGTGCATATTATGCAAATTGCCAAATAACACCAACAAACCACGCTTTCTTCATGAACAGGCCATTACTGAATTTCCAGTATTTTATGAGCACAAGTCTATAGCCGTTTGCCTCTAAATATTGTCAACATGCAGTTTTGTTTCTTAATAGTTGATGAAGGAGTTTGAATTCACTTATCCATCAACCGATTTTATGCAGCTCATTGGAGTCCACATTGCTACTGGAGCAGATTTTTTTTAGGTCCTGTTAACACAAAAGAGCATCAATTCTACTACTCCAAGCACCTTCTGGACGTCCAAGCTCCTAGCCCTGCAAAGGAAATGGATTTCAGCCCCTTGATTCAGTTAGCTCATTCTGTCTGTCTATCCAGAGTTCATGACCATAGAAGAGGGTTGAAATGTCAATTGACTGATAAATCAGGAGCATCGCCTTCAGGCTCATCTTTCTCTTTACCACAGCATGCTGGTAGAATACCTGCATCACTGCAGAAGCCACACCAATCTGCCTGTTGATCCCACTCTAAATCTTACTGTCACTACTACATCACACCGAGACACTTCAACTCCTTCACTTAGGACGGCAACTGGCTCCCAACCTGAAGAGAGCAATCCACCATTTTGAAGCAGAGTGCCATGGGCCTTGGAAGTGCTTTTGCTCATCACAACTGCTTCACACTAGACTGCAAACAACCCATTTGCATCCTAAAGGTAATTGTTTGATATAAACCAACTGAATTTCAGCACCTGCAAATACCAGAGAAGCAATGCTGAGATCACCAAACAGGACATTCCCCACTCCTCGGCTGCGATCTTGGCTAGAAATTCTTTTCATTAGCAACAGAATTGGTGCTAAGGCATCAAGAGTGCCCTTGACTAAAGTATGGTCACAGCTCTAGGTTATGTAAGCACCACATGGCTCATATCAACGGCCCTGTCGCCCAACATTCCATATTCCCACAGTTCTCCACCACAAGAAACCCAGGGGGACACAGTCATAAGCCTTCTCCAAGTCCACAAAACACATGTAGACTAGATGGTTGAACTCCCATGAACCCTCAGTATCCTTGCAAGAATACAAAGCTGGCCCACTCTTATATAACCAGTATGGAATATCTATTGTTCTCCTGAATCTGAAGTTTGACAATCAGCTGGAGGCAGCTTTCCAGCACCATGAAGTAAGCTTTCCTGGGGAAGTTGGGCATTGTGATCCCCCCAATAATTAATGCCATCCTTCTGGTCCCCAATTTAAAAAAAATGGGAATCACAACCCCCACCTTCTAGTTCATAAGCACAAGGTCATAACATGCAAGCAAAACCTGTTTGCTAGCACTGAGACATGTCAGCATTTTTAGACTTCAAGAGAAATAAAATCATGCAGTTTATTTGACACTCGTTGAAGGTCCTTATAGGCAAATTGTCACACCTTGCAAAATATAAATCAGACAGCCCACTTTATAGTCCCTTGTTTTATGTGATTTACCACCCCCACCCCATGTCAAAAATTAGGCTACCTGACAGGCAGAATATTTGACACGTAGAGAAAAGAAGGAGAAACAGAGACACAGAGGAACTACAAAGGGAACAGAGATGTGTAATGAAAGAATAATGAAGAGAACAGATTAGAAGTAGAGGAGGAGGGGAGCACTTTAATTCCAAAGTCAGGGGATGGGTAACATATAGCTCCGGGGAATAACAGCAAAGTATAGGCAGAGAGAAAAAAGAGTGGGAGAGATAGAACGTGAAGGTAGCTGTAATCTATTCTCATGTTGGGTCCTGGCATAGCAGGGGAGACTGAATGAAAGAAGCTCCATCCTTCACTTCCCCCCATGATTCTTTGATCTATCCCTTTGTTTCACTCTTTTAGTCTCTCTTTCTATATGTGCCCTCCATCTCTGTCCACTCTAATCTCTCCATATATCTTTATTTCCACACACACACACACACACACACACACACACACACACACACACACACACACACACACTTTCCACTTCCCTCCAGCTCTCATTCTGTCACCTTCTCTTTCTTGGCCAAGCTACAGACGATGGCCAAGCTACAGACGATCACACAGCTGTTTACAAGGCATTGATACATAGTGGAGCATGAGTCACAGTGCAGGATTTGTGCAGTGATGTAGCTATTCTCTGGGAATTCAACACTACTGTATGTAATGTAGATAACTTTAATTTACTGCCAATTGGCTCTGATGATCAATAGATCAATGAAGTAATCCTTATGATTCATCCTAACATCACTTTCTGTTTTCTATCCCACTGGTTTTACCTGCCTTAGATGTAATAGATTGGATCATTCAGTAGTGTAGTGTTGGTTATAACAGAATGAAATGAGCTGCTGCTCTGTGTTTATGTCCCCTGAAGAGTTTCACCATGTCTTTTAATGTGTGTTTGTGTCTATCACAGTGGATTCTGCCAGGCTGGGTGCCAGGCACAATACCACCCACTCTGACAGTAACTCTGTGGGAGGGAAATCTGTCATGCTCACTATCGACAGGAGTACAGGAAATGGTGCTGAACAATATGGCAGTCACATACCCTCCTCTGTGCCTATAGAGCGGGTCACTACATCATGAAGGTCATCTGTGTGGTCAACTGTGTGGCAGCACAGTTTAGAAGAACCGGGTCATACTCAACCCAGCTCAACCTCAGGAAACCACTGTCATTCATCCACTCCAGTTTTCATGGTTTTAAAGGGGAAATCCAGCCAAGAGAATGTACATGGTATTCTACAGTTCAGTTTGTGGGTTTGAGCTAGTCTCTTCTTAAACTGAAAAGGAGAGAGAGGCGAATTGTAGTGATAATGTAATCTACAGTAAAATCCTCGAACTGCTCCTTAGACAGTGAATAATGAAACCACTCCTACAACACTATGACAAAAGCCATGGTGATTAAACTGGGATACGGGGACATTTTCTGATTCACAGCTGTAAGCCCTGCATTCAAATAAAAGTCATGTAGCCTAAAATCTCAAACAAAAAATGTCTGATCCCCTCAAGTCACTCACTAATTCAGTGTCATAGAGATGTCCCCAAGCCTTTCAGAATATAATTTTCAACGCAGCACAAATAATGCGTTTTATAATTCTATTTGTTCTATTCAAATTTGTTCTGTGCTATTTGTACTGTGAGGCCCATGAGGAAAACAGCTATAATACACTGAAATTCATCTAGCTTTTCTTCAAAGACTAACCCGGTATTGTGCATGTTTTATTACTACAAATTACTATTTTTTTTACATCAGTGTTAACTTGAAATAGAGTTGAAAATAATTTTTTTTAAGTCTCTAACTGACTCATTTTCCATTCTGCAGTTGGTCAGAGGCTGAAACAGTAAATTGCCACCTGACATCATAAATATAAGTTGTGATGTTGTGATTTCCAGCCCAATGAAACAGTTGACTATGAATGTAAACACAAACTTTATGCTGTCAAAAATCATTGGATGAGCGCGAATTTTAGAGAAGAGTTTCCCTTTAAAGACATTCGAAAATTGAGTATCAGCAATAAAGCTCATTAGAGGCAGACCATAATAAGCATTATTTTTTAACTTGAGTGGCTATTTTAATTTAAATCTTAATCCCCAGTTTATTATTATTATTCAATATATTGCCATATCAAGTGTAGAAATTAAACTTGATCCTTTCCTTCATTCTTTATAGTGTTCTCAAATTCATACATTTTGCCAGTCATGATCTGATATAAAGTTACAAATGGAAACTTATCTACTTAAAAAAATTAAGTCAGGCTGTAAAAAGGAACATGATGAACAGTTTAATGAGTTTTAAGAGCAAGACCATATAAATATGACTTTCCTACAAAACTCTAAATTAATATATTTTTATATTGTTACTTTTTATGCAGCTTACTCTTTTATGCTCTTGAACCACAGTTGGCTTTTCTTCAGACGCCTTTTTCTGTAACGCATGTAAATGTAGCTTTCAGGGGAAAATTAATTAGGAATCCGCTTTTTGCCTTCAAAGTCTCCAACATCTCTGCACTGCACTTTCTGTTGCTTACAAACACACACACACACACACTCACACACACTCTCACACACACACACACACACACACACACACACACACACACACACACACACACACACACACAACACAATCCTCCATGCCTGCTGGGTTGTGTGGACTTTATCATGCCTACACCAACTCAACGTTGGCATCGTCGCTGCACTTAAACCCGCAGGCTTTGAATATGAATACATAAACCATTTTATAGAATATTAATCATCACCACTGAATGAATTTCAGGCAATTGCATTTTTTCTGTGTCTGCCCCGGGGTTATGATAGGAATATGAAAGTGTTATCACCTCTGTCAAATTTAAATGGTGTAGTTATATGTGTGAGTACATTCTTATTTGCATGTTTATGCTATCCTGGTGGATTTCCTGATGTGACCTAAAGCAAAGTTATCCTGTAATTTAAAAGCCCTCTTGTTGTGTACATTCTCAAGTACACACACGTATGCTTGTGTAACCACTAACCAGTCACACATATTGTACTTATATTTTCAGCCTATAAGAACACAATGAATAGTTTCTATCCAAAATGAGATGTTCAGCATTAGAGATTACCTGCTCTGACAGAAATGGATGATGACATGATTGTTATGTAAGGGATATAATTGATATAATAACAGAAATTACATTTTTTTACTGCAGATGTTCTCTTCTAAATTAGCAAAAGGAAATGCTTAATTAAGGAAGCCAGATAAAATGATTTATTATATTTATGATTTAGTATTTTGTAGCTTGTAAGCAGGTGGAATATTGAAGATTTTGAATCCAGTACTGACGTTTGCAGAGACTTCAATCACAAACAAGTCAACAGATCATTATCTGAGTGTCTGAGCTCCAATTGTTGCCATGCCTCTGTAGCCTAAGTGAGGGATCCATCTGTGTGTATCCAATGAAGCCCGAATCATTACATCTTTACTGATGTGGCCCCCCAAGACTGCGGCCGAGGGCAGGCCGTCCCCTGAGATGCACAGTCTCAGGCTGTCTTTTTCTCTCTCTCTCTCTCACACACACACACACACACACACACACACACACACACACACACACACACACAAGACACCAATCCGATTGATCTACTGACCGGAATACGAACCCTCAAACGTCTTTCCCTCACTCTTTCTGTCAGAGTCCAGCATCTTCTCCCTCACTCATCTCTCCGTCCAACTGGTCTTCCCCCTCATCCATCTCTCCTCACATCCACTCCACTCCCTCCCCCCTGCCTCTCCCCCTTTGAAACTACCTCTCTCTGCCCCTCTCTTGCTCATAATGGGGGGTAATTATGGCATTACAGCCACAATGACTGTGCAGTGGGGGCTGAGGAACCGTGACACATGCTCACGCACCATGGCCAAATGTTGCCATCAATACAGACTTCTGTGACTCCACAGGAGGGCATTAGGAGTCAGAGTGGGAGAGAGAAGTGGAAGGGAAAATGAGGGATGCAGCGGGCAAAATATAAGAGATTGGGAAGAAATACAGCAGTAGGTGGCTGCCAGAGGTGTGCAGAGTCAATTAGTGTAAAAGGAGGAGGAAAAACAGGAAAAAAGATGCAGGTTGCTCCGATGTTCTAAGGGTAGAGAGAGAATGAAAGACAAAAAGGGGGAATGTGAGCACAGCCAGGATCAAAAGAAAGTGATTGAGTGAAGGGAAAGCGGGGGAGAGACTGATGTGTTTCAGACTGCAGCGAATCGACCCGGGGCATGAGATGGAGGGAGTAAAAGAAGGAGAAACAGCTGAAAGAGAAGGGGTCTGTCGATAAAAGCAAAAGTGAGTACTAGCAAGCCGGTGGGCCCCCTCTGACCGGCCGTGCCGTTTGTCTAGCTTGGCCTGTTGGGTTGGGCAGACTGCGTGGCATGACGAGATTTAATGCAACACTGCAGTGGGCTGGCCAATGGGGAGCTAGACGGGTAGCAAGGCCATTTATCACACCGCTATGGCAGAGCAAGAGGAGCCAGCCACGTGTGGAGGGGGAGAAGAACTTTCAATTATTTGCTGATTCACCCACATAGGCTCTTTTTTTTATTATTTGTGATTTTAAGAGAAACAAATTTAGAAACACTTTGTAATTCAAGGAGTGGACAATGGCAATTGTATTAAAGATTAAATAGCCATATTAAGTGGTCAACACATTTTGTCACACCTCATTGCCTCCTTATGAGTGATTTACTTCTGCCGCTGAGCGTGCCCATTCAAATCAATATCTGTTTTTGTAATCAATTGGCAGCAGATGGTTTCTGCCATAAATGGAATTCGACTGAAACTCGAGTGGCTGGCTACACAGCACTTGAGCAGGGTGCATTAGGGGCCCTGGCCCATAACAATAACATCAATTACTGTGTATGTTCGTGGGTGTGTTTGTATCTGTATCCCTTATAATGGATGCTGCTGGCGGATCATATGACTGCCCAAAGTCCAAACCAATCCCCCATATTCACTGATCATCAGTCCAATATGACTCAGCTTCTACCGCTAAACAGAACTCTGATGTCATCAACACAGGCCTGGCTGTTAAGTCATGCGCCCACTGATGACCTCGTGGTCATTTGTCATCGCTGTCAGGATCTGACAGAGGGTGACGAAGCACTTGACCTTGGGCAGAGATTAACAGAGATGGTCTCTCATCACAATGTGTCATAAGGCACATGAGCAGGAAGAGTATGAAAATTAATCTTTGTTTTTGGTTTATTGACTTGTTCAGGGAGTGAATCAGCTTTGTGTAAGTCTAATAATTCATGTAAAGGTTTCTAACCTCTAAGCACACAGGCCCTCCATGCTTTTCACAACATTTTCTATTATTCTGTTATTAATCTAAATTACAAGCAGATTTTCAATTCACACAAGGTCACAAATATTTATTAAGCATGAAAACAGTTTGAATCACTAGAGCAACATCCTGTCCTTCATCTTTGTGTTTTTAAGAAATACTTTTATGCCGATGTGTGTTATTTGTCTATACTGCTGAAATGATCAGTGTTTTACTTAAAATAAAAACAAACAACCTGCCTCACTTTTGTTGCAGTATTACACTGTTTTGTTATATACTACTTTGTTTTACTGTGATTGTGCCATGACCTGCTGTTTGATTGATTGACTGCACTTTCTTGGCATTTTGTCTTGTTTTTGCTCTTGTTTGGAAGGTGTTGTGACCCGCAAAAACATGTCATCTTCCTCTGCACTTGTTGAATAACAATGAAGTTGAATTGAATGATTTCCCTCTGTCAGCAACTGTTGCGTTGCTTCATCACATAATCTTTCATTCTTCTACCTCTAGTGCCCCTCTCTCTCTTCCTCCTCCCCATCTCCTGCCCATCTCTTGTCTGAATGTACAGTCTAGAAAAAGTCAGGTCTCGCTAATCTGCATGCAGAGTGCCTTGGTTCCAGCTGTGAACAGAGGATTGAAATGGAAATGGGAAGGGGAGAAAGAGCAGATTACTCTCCTCAAACGCATGCACTGCCTCCTGGCTGGCTCACCAGCTGAGTAGAGAGACCGAAAAAGGAACATATGTGGGTGGGTGGATGATGGGGGCTAAGGGGGAAAACGTAGGAAGCAGAGTCAGACAGCATCAAAGTGAGGAGAGTGAGAGTAAATGTGGGGAGAAATGAGGAAGTGAAAGGTCAGTAAAATAATTATTGGGGAAAAGTAGAAGATAGAGAGGCCAGACCTAGTGAATAATCTACTACTCTGGAAGGGCTGCAAAATGGTGTAAATCTAGATCGAGACTGTCAAAGACACCAAGTGTTTTCGCTCAGACAGAAAGGTGCCCACACACACACAAACTCTAATGGACCAGACAAGATTCATGTGAATAAACTCAGGCTGACCTTTTAGATGGCCCGACCTTGAACTTCAGTAGCTGGTTTGGAAAGGCAGACAAGCAGTGGCTGAAACAGACGATCAGCTTCAAAAAGCACAGAGACAGACCACACTTCTGATAAGCAAGCAAGGTCTGTCTGAATGATTTTGAAAGTTAAAGGACACTTGGTGCATTGTACTTATGTTTTTATTAAAGTGAACTGTGTTGGAGATAAATGACAGTGAAGGAAAAACATTTGAAGAGTTTCATTTACCAGCTGGAATGAAATTATTATTGTTTTTAAATAAAGTTCTTGATTATATTGAAATTGACTGAAATGAGCATTGACAGGATGGATCCTCTTTACATTGCAATCAAAATATTGAAATGAACTTCAGTTTTACACACACTTTCCAAATGTCAGGGGGTCTGCCAGTTTGGTACATTGCTATTCATGAGATTCCTGTGTCCTGGTGCTACAGCAGAGTGTTGGGTATTGACCTCAGCTGGAATAGCCAGATGGGAAAAAGAGGGAGAGAGAGAGAGAGGCTGAGAAGAAACTGTATAATGGAAAATGAAAAAATGAAATAATGAGAAGAGAAAATGAGACAGAGAAAGGAGCAGAGAGGCGTGACCCTGTGCTTTGCTGCCTGCCCGTATTCGGCAGGCCTGGAGGCTAGTGCATAATATTAACCAAACCTTTTGCCACAGCAGGACCCGGTCATCAAATTAAATGCTCTCTCAGAAGATGGGTCCCTGTGGTGTGCCTGGATTTCTATGGAGGAACAGTACAATTTCTATGATTGTTGTTAGTGGTCAAATGCAGAGTTTGGTCTCAGCTTCTCTCTCACCCTGAAGTTATGAATCCAACAGGTCTCAAGTGGCACATAATCACAGCTCACAAACCAGCACAACTGCAAAATACTGTATCTGGTGTCATTATGTGAAATTGGAAAACAATGTTTATTTTTTGCAAAATGTGCAGAAATGTGCATAATCTGCATATGCACTGGTTTTAAAAAAAACAAAACACCCTTTATTCCTGTCAGAGACAGAGCAGAGTGAAGAAGTTTCTCAGGAGATGCTTTGACAGAGAACTGTGGGTAAAGAGAAGAGGAAGCTTTGAAAGCAGCTCAGCAGTTAATAAGATTTCTGCTAACACAACCTCACCTCTCTGTCACATTGTTTTTGCACGCATGCATTTACACAGGCAGTGTGTGGGGTTTTCTCTCTCTCTCTCGCACACACTTTCCCTGTCTGGCCTTACTCTCTGACACACACACACACACACACACACACACACACACACACACACACACACACACACACACACACACACACACACACACACACACACACACACACACGTAAGGAAGACAGTAGCCCATTGACAACAGTGAAGGATAGGCAAGTTTATCTATATCTGTTCAGGGAGGTAAGATACACAAACAAAAGCCCATTGACAGACTGAGGGTTTCCTGAGTCCAAGGACACATATTCTTGAAATAAATGTCTGCTTGGAATAAGTGGCAAAGAATGAAAAATAGAAAACACAGAGACAGAGACATACAGGCAGCAATTTAAAAAATCAGGTTAGTAACAGATAAGTGGTACAGTAGGGTAGGAATGTTGAAAGGAAAATCAGGAGAAAGGAGAAGAGACAAGAAGACAGACAGGAGAAGAAGTAAAACAGTGAGGAAGTTGAGAGAAAACAAGAACATGTTGGAATTTGTCCAGTGGGAGGCGAGAGGACATCAGTTTGAGTCGAGGACTGTGTGTAAGAGACAATTATAGCACGCAATAGCACAACAGCAGCCTGAAATTAGTTCCCTAACCTCTGCAACCCTGCACCACAAACACTGTGCACACTTGCACACTCACATGTGTACACAAACAAACACAACACACCCAGGTTGGGTGTCATGAAAGTCAAGTAAATGGCAACATGTACAGTGACTACAGCCAATGTACAATGTGATATGGCACGCTGCTGGATCTGTGTACCTCTACAGCTTCATCTATTTACTCCACAAAATTCAATTGAGAAACATGTTAGAAAGTCACAAGATAATCACACTGAAGCTATACACATACAGGCTGCATGTGAGGAGTCACTGAAGGTTTGCTATCTAGATCGTACAATGTTGAAGAGACAGGAAAGGCAGGGGAGAGAGAGAGGGGATGACATGCAGCTAAGGGCCCAGGCCAGATTCGACTCTGGGCCGCTGCGGCAAGGACTCTGCCTTGATACAAGATAAAACTACTTGCGTAAAATTCCTGCGTTAAAAATTTCACAGTAAAAATAAAGAAGTATTAACACCAGCACACCATCTTGGAGACAGCGATACTCACAACTCTCCTGCTACTATACAACAGCATATCTTTGCAAACTAGAAAGTAATCTGAATTTCCGTGGGCAAGTCATATAACATCACCTGACACACAAATCATGGCTGGAATAGTGTTGTGTGGCCCGGTCCGAGCAACTTTGCTTGTTTCCCATTTACAGAGCCAGGGCTGTGTACAAACACCAGATTTTTTTTCAGCGCACACACAGAACAGACAGCTAGCGGACCGTGAGGACATATTTGCTGAATTTGACAAAAACACACGTATTGGATTAGAATCACATTCCCCACCTTTAAGATTAACAATATATAAACTGATCATGTATGTTCTATGTAAAACCTTAATTAAAGCAATGTAACTGGTAACCCCAGCTGTCAGATAAATGTAGTGCAGTGTAAAGTTAAATATTTGCTTCTGAAATAGAGTAGTAGAGTAGTAGAAGTACAGAGTGGCATAAAATGAAAATACTCAAGTACAAGACAGTACCACAAAATTGTAAGTAAGACAACACAGGAGTAAATGTACTACCTTCCATCACTGACTGTTGGCTTGTTTCCAACCTGCCTGATCATCTGACAGATCATGTTTCCTGCCCTGCTGGACGTCACTATAGCCATGTTGCCATGTTCCCAGGTCTCAGCAATTACTTTGGTGAGTACAATGTTACCATAAGCGATAAAAAGAATTGCCAAAACTATGAAAATAAGACCTAAATTGTAATAAAACTAAATTATTCTTTGAAACATTTACAGCAATTCTGTCAACCACTTCAATCACTTAAAAAGAAAGATGTTCTGTTAGGTATTAAATGTGCACATAAACTCACTTTATAAAGTTTCTCCTCAAAATAACAGAAAAGGTTTCATTTGATTCCATGTTTGATATGACTCAAAGAGGTTCAGGGATTTGTCGAAAGCAGAGGATCTTTTTAGTAGAGGCAAAGCATGACACAATAGCAATGCAAGCAGCTGAGGGATTTTAGTCCTGATGAGGAATGGTAAGGCTGGGGGAAGGGGTAGAGGGTAGTAATGGTACTAAGGGATAAAGGATAAAGGGTAATAGGGCAAATAAGACAGCAGGAAGAGGGGGAACACAGGAATACAATAGGAAGGTTGAAAGAGAAAGATCATTAGAGCGATGAAGTGAGAGTCTGAGGGATTGTTTAGACTGGAGGAGGGAGTAGGAGGAGAAAGGGGCACAGACTCATTGGAAACAGAGGAAGGAATGAGGGTGAGAAGTCAGAAAAAGTTTTCTTGTTTAACTGAAACTTCTCTTAAGTCTCAAAAACTGGAGCATGCTGAATGAAACAAGACTAAAAGTCTACGGCCATGCTAGTGCCTCTGTTAGTCTGCCCTTTTGCTAAATGCTCACATCAGCATGCTAATATGGATTCAATGATAATGCTAGCATGTTGATGTTTAGCAGGTATAACATTTACCATGTTCACCATCTTGGTTTAGCATGTTAGCATGCAAACATTTACTAATTAGCACTAAACACATTTTGACCAGATGATGGCGCTAGATGAAAAATGAGTTATTACAAACTATCCTCTGGGGACCATGAATGTGTGTACCATATTTCACAGCGAACCATCCAATAGTTGTCAAGAGGAGCAAAAGTCAGAGGATCTCCCATGTCAGCAGGTTACGTCGTTTGGGCACCATGGATATCTGTACCCAATTTTATGTCTACGTTGAGATATTCGACAAGATAAGTGAAAACACTGACATGCTTGTGGCATTAGAGGAAAAGTCAGGCGATCACCAACGTCATTAGAATGCATCCTCTAGGGACCTTGAATATCTGTTGTAAATGTCACGGCAATCCATCCAATAAATGTTGAGATATTTCACTCGAAAAGTCAGCGGTTCAACAAAGTCAATAGGATGCATCCTCGTGCTATCATGAATGTCTGTGCAAACTTTCATGGCAATTCATCTAATAGTTAGAAATTTCAGTCTGGACCAAAGTGGTGGACCAAGTGACATTGCCATCCCTAGAGCCACAACACTAGCATGGCTAAAATTGCAATGTGTCTGGGTCAGTCATGATTAGTGTAGTTGTCATATCTGTGGAGGCAAAAGAATGAAATGACATCTCATTGCAACTTTAAAATTTCCATGCCTTAAACTCATATGAACCATTTCCAAGTTTAAATTGAGCAAAGGCAAATTGCAGCAGACATTACTTTTTTGTTTTTTGTAGATTGATAGTGACAGCTGATCATTTTGATTTAGATTATTAAAAGGTATATATTTCATTTGATTTTATGATCTTGCAACACACACTTAATCATAATTTGGAGACATCTTAGCCTAGAATCAATTTTCTCCAGCTTGTCACTGCCATGGGTCTGAAGTGAACAGTTTTCCAGTCAAGTGCTCATGTTTACAGTAAATCCAACATGACATGAAACTAACCAAAAGGCCACAGAGTGCAAGGTTAGCTCAACCAATCACTGTAAATGGAGTATGCTAAAGAGGATCTCAACTATCTTCTCATGCATGTACTAAACCCTGTGTTAAATCTACAGTTTAACACAGGCAAGAGACTGGCAAGAGGCTGTGGGTGATGAGAATCTGGTTTCTTAGAAACTGGGCCTGGTAGGTGAGTTGAGGCTGCTCTGTTAGTTCATACATGGCTTGGTCAGTTTCTGACAACTCTGCTTGGCATTTCTTTGATTTCCTCCCTCCCACAGACACATAGACAGATAGAGGGAGACTATGAGAGAGATAGAGAAATGATGAAGCACAGTGCTACAAACACACTTCCTCCTATCTCAGTCTGTCACTGTGTCAACTATCTCCACAGCCATTCGGTGTCACACTGGTGTCTGGCTGTCTCCCTGTGTCACTCTTTTGTTCTGTGCTGAAGAAAGCGCAGGGCCGCAGCATCAAAGTATGAATGACTTGAAAGTTCTGATCTGAATGTGTGTGCACACAAGCACAGGCACAACATAGAAGTAATATGGCCTACTCACACACACACATACAGAAGACACACTGTGCAATTCAGTCATTTCGACTGGCTTTGTAGACAGCATCTGTTCTCCGCCCTGTCATCCTCCCTTTGCACCCCACCCTCTGTGACAGGTGCAGGGGATTCAGACTCACGATCTAAGGAGACACACACACACACAAAGCTCACAGAGACCCAAAAGTCACTGACACATGGTGAGTGTTTTGCCTACTCTCACACACACACTCATATATACACACACAGTCATATATACACACCTGCTGTGGGGCAGTGCTGCAGTGCCCTGTGGTGCCAGGCAGGCTGAGCGGCACGTTGTATGTTTACACCACCTGCTCTCAGGCCAAACACAGGATGTGGGATTAGAGCTGACAACACACAGAAGAGCAGCAACACACATACAGTAGGCAGATGTATAGAAAATCCTCAAACTATCCAGGAAGTCAGCAAGGTCAAACTTATTCTTTCTTCCACACACACACACACACACACACACACACACACACACACACACACACACACACACACACACACACACACAAACCCATCTATCAATCAACTTTTTACAAACCCACTGGGACAGATAAGTGTGTAAACCAGTCTTCTAGCTGAGGAGTTTTCTCACTTACAGACTTGTGATGCAGAGGGCAGCGGCTCAGCTCTCTACTAAAACAACACCGACCTTTTGGCCTTGGACTAATTTCTATAAACACACTCTTGCAGACTGGGGCTGACCCTCGCCACACAGCATAAACACACTGTACGTGGGAAACAAAGGATCATGCTTTTGATAAGAAAGCAATGCATGTTTATGAGAAAAGCATTGTGTTGTGAGACAGGAAGGGTTGATGTTCCCTTGGCTAAGCCAGAAGCATATTCTATGGGATCTGTGTCAGCTTTTCCAAGAAAACTCAGTTAACTCAATATGCCAGAGACTGGGAATGCTGGGAAACTTTCTGAGGTATGTCTAGTCTTTGCGGAAAACATGCCACAGGGCATGACGCTGTGGGTTGACAATGTGTGTGTGTGTAGGAGCTCTCCTGATAGTAGTTCTATTTTTGAGAAATGTGTACAGCGGAGACATTTCTTAGTTATCTGCTGTTTCCAGCCCTGAGGAGGTGAGAGGCAGGTCTGCATCCATTCTCAGTGCGATCAAGCTGAGCTGCCAAAGAATTGGGAGAGTGAGTAGGTGCAGCCACCTCCACACACACACATTAGGCACGACAAACCACTTGGATGTGCATTTGTTAAAGTGGTAATTGTTCCACAACAGTAATTGCTATAGTGAAGCCTACCGATAATTACACTGCACACAATGACAAATCGTTGCACATATAAATTGACTGAGTGGAGCTGAAATTGCCTTGAAAAACAGCACACATTAACACCAAATATGGATACACAAAGCACACATAGGTGAGCATACACACATGCAGTCGAACAGTAGTGAGCGAACAAACATGGCAGACCTCCTCTGATGGATTCCACACATTTCTCTCTACCACTCAAGGACATGTTTATCCTTCTCTCTCTTCCAAATTACGGGGTAAAAGAAAAAGAGGGACCGTGAAGGGAGAAAGGGGGAGGGAGAGAGGGATGGGTTCAGGTGTTCAGGAACAGCTGGTCTTCAAATGAAAAAAGGAGGCAGTGGGCGGATAGAGGACAGAGAGACAGGGAGATGAGTGAGAGAGAATGAGGGGGTATATAAAAAGTAAAGAGATTAATATTTCCTGAGAGACATGCAGAATAATTGATGGAGACTGTTTATGATGACTGACATAAAAAAAAGAGATGAGCTCAGTTGGATGGGGCAGCGCACACTGCATTATGTGTACTGTACACAGACAGATACAGTGGATGACAGACTGGCAAACACAGCAGGCTCACTGTCCAAGGGTGTGCGACACACGATATCTTGCAAACACAGGACAAAGTATAAGCTCGCTCACACACACACAGTGAGCACAGCGGGCTGTGAACAACAGCTCAGCTCTGTCAGCAAACAATGCCTTGTGGCTATTGTTCTTCAAATCTGGACATGAACTGAGTTAACAATATAAAAGCAATCTCTATTATCTCAAAGGGGACACAGATATACATGAGCAATGCACTGCACTTTTTCCCCTCTTCACATTTGGTTGTGCTTGTAGGTTTGCTGCCTCAAGGCTAGCTGAGGAACGAAAAAAGCTGGCACATGAAGCTCCACTGGCCCAAAATGAAAATGAGAATGGAAACAGATTGGACGTTTTGCAGTCAATTGGCCCTGCGTATTAGATTTCTCTGTGGAAAACTCCTGAAGGTGTCATGATAAACACAATTTGAGGAGTGTATTATGCATAACGTTAAAGCTAAACAAATTAGGGAAAAACTGCTAACACAAAATAAGGTAACCCTTAAAACCTCTATCTGCACCAGAAATTTACCATGCATCTAATTATAAGGCTGGCTCTTCTAGTTTTACTGAGAAACAGGTTGATGCTGTTAGATTTGTAATAGCATCTTTATTACAAGATTTGCGCTTTTAATAACTGATTGCACCTCAGAGGTAATCACTTCAAAGTGTATGTATAGCCATGACAGATATTCTATAGGCTTTAGCACCCTCTGCAGGATTTCAGAAGTACCGCAAAATTAAATCAGTGAAGTGCTCTCACTGATGGGCTGTGTGTAACCGAACTGTCTCCCCTTAGAAAAGCACAAGAATATCAACTTGACCAAATAGTAGGCTGCTTTAATAAGACACATTTGAAGTAGCAGTAAAGACCTGCTTTAAATGAGCAACCCATCAACCACATACATTAAATGACTACAGGGTTAATTTCTTGTGACGCTGTTTCCCAAATATTCTAGTTATCTCAGCAGTGCTAGTAGAAAATATTAAAGTACAATATTTGTTCAATGCTGTAAAATTGTCAGGTTGGTTTAAGAACCTGTTGCCTGTTTAAGTCTCTAGGTGGCACTGTGGCCCTGAATGATAGACTAAATCATGACATCATTCCTTACCAGCTATTGAGCTGCCAACTGTGTTTATGGAAATGTAATCACCCACCTTTATTAACTGAACAATTTTCCTTGGTTGCCATGGTATCATGGATCTATCTGTACAAACTACATCTGATACATAAACGGCGGGGGGCAAGTGGTATTGTGACAGTAGCACCACTGATGAGAAGCTGTTTGCTCACTGATGAATCACTCTCAGGAAGCTGTTTCAAACTGCTTAATGAAACTGCACCCTGTTGTGAGCTTTTGCTGGTTAGAGAATATGAAGATCTGAAAACACTACAACTAATGGTCATTTGCTGCCCTTTAAACTAAATGACATTTAAACTGGGCAGCCAGAAACCAGCTAGGGTTGTTTATGCAGTAGCTTGTTTTCCTCTAGTAAGCTAAATTCTAGGCGTTCATACTTCAGCAGGAAAAAAGCTCATCAGGTCAACTACCAGTGCTACCCTACTTAATGAATTTGGTTTAACAACTTGAACAATGCCAATGAAAAGAGCCCAAAGACCAATTCAAGCAATTTCTTAGAAAAGGATGAGCAGAGTACTTTAAAATACTGAGCAGACCATTAATGTTGTCAGGTTCATCATCATTGTTCACATAAGTTACAAACAAAGAGCACACAACGTTTGACTTTCTCCAAAAAAGCTTTATTAAACAGTTTTCTTGTTTGCAGCTGCAACCTGTGGAAACAAAAAAAAAACAAAAAAAACATGAGGCATACACACAAGTTAAGTCCTGCAGCAGATGAGGTGTTGTAGTGCATTTGAAAACTTTGCTGTCTTCAAATCTAAATCCAATTACTTGCTGGGGGGAATTGTATTTTAATGGTTTCATCATGCTACCATATTTGGTGCAAATGATCCCAACTATTTAAACTCATTTACATCAATCACAAATCAAATGAAACTTCCCATCTGCTTAACATTCTATTGGTTTACTGTTTACTTGTACATTTCTCACCACATTAAGGCCCACCACAATATTGTGTTTGAACAGGAAATGTGCAACTTAGGGGAGTAAGATGCTATCAAAATGCAATTTCATGGGGACTTTAGAGTGCACACAATTTCGAAGAGAAACAGTTTACTGTGTTCCAGTTGCCAGCTGCCAAACACACTATGAATAGTGTACTGACAGTACACAGCAGAAATCTCGCTTGCAAAGGAAAAAGCATCACTCTCTTACAAAGCCATCAGAAACTACAACACACAAGGGGGTTTTTGTGAGGAGGTAGCGGAGACGCACCAACATGCTTCCTGACAGTTTTGTGCAGCAGGTAGGCGGGGCCCAGGTCTGCTCATCTGCATACTGCTCATTAGCATGGGTAAACAAGGAGAAAACTGGTGCCATACGGCGGACTTACCAAGCATGAAATTCCCTCCTCATGTTTACCCCTTTTACCCTTGGATTATCACAACGCTGCTGCTCTCCTGATTTTTGACAAGGCACAACTGTGATTTGTTTTTAGTGAAAGCGAACAAACAATTCCAGTAGTGTGCCACAGAAGCCACATAACGCTTGGCTGGCAGACGAAAATTTGCCCAAGGACAAGCTTTTTAAAAAGCCTTGCATGCTGAAGTGACACTGGGGCCATGTACTCCCGCAACAGACAAGGTGTTGCATCAAAGCAAAGGGATGATATTTCTGTGATCACACACGCTTCAGGCACCATCCCAAGTGCGTATGAACGTTACATGAAATGCCAGAGTGTATCATACACAGTCAGTCACCGAAAACAACCTTTGCCAGGCCAGCATGAGGTTGCAATGATATTCATTCAGCAGCTGGAGAGCCTGATACTGGAGCATTTAAATTACTTTCTGCAGTTGGTACGACCAGGCTGTAGCACACAAACTAGAGTTTGTCAGTACAATGGTTACCATTTAAAGTACTGGGAAGCTCACCCCCCTTTGTGTTTTTTCATTATTGAGGCAGTAGGAAACAAGTAGAGGCACAAGGGCCTGGTAGGATTCAATCCTCAACCACCAGAATTGTTTATGACCACCAGAGGAAAATGGTCAATATCAGACTACACAACTCACTTGACAAACTAGGTTAATCTCTTAAATGTACTGTATAAGGCTTGGTGTGGCTCAATTTGTTATTTGACTGTTGATTCTGTAGACGGGTCAAAATTAACGCAAAGCAGTGTTTCAAAATTTAAAGCATGGCAAGGTGGTGGCAATGTTAAAGACATACTACTGTATGAGTAAATGTAGGTAAGGTAGTAAGTGACCAAGTTTTTGGGTACACTACAGACAATAGCATTTATTACAAATTTATATGTACTTTGATCAGTACACTGCATCTGCTGAGCCACTCAACAGTACATAGTACACAAATCTCTAGAAAAAAGATGCATCCACAACATGCATAATAATCCAAGTGTTAAACAACTCAGGTAATTGGGAAAGCTGTACAGTTTTGCTTGGACTTTTACTACAATGCAAGTACTCAATCAAGTTACTTGTGTGTATGTCAATTCGGGCTGCAGCTATCGATTATTTTATTAATGGAGTATTCTACCGATTATTTCATCGATTAATCAGATAATACTTTTGCTTTATTTAAAAGCAATAGTAAATATGCAAAGAAAATATGACAGGTATCTTAAATTGAACAACTAATTGGTTTCCTTTAGAAAAAAAAAAATTTTATTGTTTAAAATTGCATACAATAATATTATCTGTCAAAACTAAACCCATTTAGTGCATTTAAGTGCCATAATTACATTTTGGGTTTAAAAGAAAGCATTGTCTGAAATACAAAGACAAACACCGTTTGCTTATGTGCTTTGCCTATTTGCTTATATATGTATATATACTTAAGTTTCAGAACTAAAACTTTCAACATAACTACAGCTCAGGCATAACGTAGGCCTTTACGGTCTTTGTGGCATTTGTAGGAGGCAAAAACGAGTGGAAAGCTACTGTGACTATCATAATAAATAACAGTAATGACGCTCAGGTTTTCACAAATTGACTACAGCATCTTATTTTCTGTGGTTAATATCTTGAACAAAACTTAACTTCGGGACATCATAATTAGCCACCACCTTCATTTACATTGTTAACTAGCCATTACATATAGCCATAATTAGCGTAGCCTACATTCTTTACTAGCCTTCATATACCTCGTGCCAGGTCTGCTCTGTGAACTGGATATGTAGACTAACATCATGCTTTCTGCTGAGATGTTGAAGCATAGACATCGTGCTATTGTGGTAGGCTAGTTCAGTTTTACAACAGACACTATACAAAGTTTTCGTGCACACTTGGGTGCTTTCTCTGGCCTGTCTCTTCTCTGCCCCCCTTGCGCTTCTCTTCCTCCTCTTTTTAATCTGTGCTGTCAAATCACATCAAAGACGCTCTGAACCGTCTGATCACACACAGTGTAAGCATGCAACAGTAATCATCTATGTGAAACAGCACGATGGGTGATTTTTAGTACTCGAGTTCCTTGAGGAATCGTTTCAGCCCTAATGTCAACATAATTAGTGAAGACAGATTAGTTTCTCACCTGGCCAGCAATTCTATCCAGGTCTCTGGTTCCCTGGGAGGTTAGTTTGCGACCACTGAGGGAAATAAAGAACAGCAAAAACTTAACACGGGAGAATAAGGGAACATAATAGAATATATCAACCTACATAACTTGGTCAAAAATCAATACAAAAAATGCTTATGTCTTCAATAACTACTTTACGCCACATTAACCACTGTATTACAGTCAGGGAAAGCCACATATCAATTCTACACATTGGCAAAAATCACTTATCAATCTTGAAGCAAAGGCAATTTAAGGTGGAATTTAATTTTCCTGCCCACCTGAACTGAATAAAAACCAAGCCAATCAATTAGTCCTCTCAATACAGTGTGAATACATATTTTTTGCAGACTCTCAGAACAAGCTTATGCATGTAGAGATTTCAGTTAATCAGCATCATATTAATGGGCCTTTACGTCATGGTTCTGCAAAGATGAAAATGCAGAGGGGAAATTGAGGACTGTGTCACAAGTACTCCTAGAATGAGTGGCGGCATGTTTAGAGGGTGGTGTCAACTACTCTGTGCACACAGTAGCCTAAAACTACACCATGCTTAAATGTAAGCTCTTATCTAGTGGATACAATTGATAGTGACACGCACCCATTGGGATCCTTCTCAATCATTTTGAGCAGCTCGAGGGCCTGCAGCACCTTACGAGCCACGTTCTTTGATCCTACACTGTAGTGAGCAGGACACACGCCATTCCTCTGGCGACTTCCATAGATCTTGGTCATGGAGCCAACACCAGCACCTCCACGGAGGTACAGGTGGCGGACTGTGGATGCTGTTGGAGCGAAAGAGATGTGGGTGTTATGCAGCGTCAGTAGCAATATGTTGCTTTGATGATTCCCTCTCAATATGGTAAAATAGAGATATTTGGATAAGTGGGCTTGTGACCTCAGTAAGAAATCAAGACAGGAAAATGAATGATTAGTGCGGTTTCATATTTCATGAGCAAGGCACTGAAGTGAGAAATAAAGTGAAGAACTTGTACATCACCAATCAAGTTAAACCCTGCTTTCAATTACACCTTTAAGCTACGGCATTAAAAGAAATTGTGCGAGTCTTAACAGATTTGGAAATGGAAGCCAAATGACAAATAACTTATCCCCTATCTTCCACTTCTTTTTGGCTCTAGTACACTGTCAACAGTAGTTATTAGGTAGGGTGGGCATGCACCAAAAGTGACAATCACGCCTCTTGCATCGGGCGTAGCAAGTAGTTGCGACATGTGGTCGTGCACCTCCCAGTTTTTGAGGCTATGCGTGTCAATATGGATGAGGTTTTGTTTGTTGTCATTTTGTTCAAACTGGCATCTGTAGAACATGACAGTTCACTACAATACAAATGAGAACATGACTGCACAAATACAGATAATAGCAAATAACGAATCAAGTAGTAAAGAAATTAAAGGATTTTTACTATTAATGTCTCAAGAACTTTTAAACAAACTGACCAATGGTGTACCTTCTTCAGTCAGGGACAGTCTTTTGCATTTATAGGCTGGCCCCACTTTTCTGTGGTCCAGTCAAAAACTTCAATAAAACTAAAACCTCAAAGCAAGTTTGAGTTCTTTACCAAGGCTGTCAATCATTCTTGAGATTGCAAAAACATTCTATAAGCCACAAGGCTAATTTAATTGAGCATCAAATCACAGCAGTGGTTTGTGCTGGCATTTATGAAGCCAAGTAAGCCCACGCTGCATTTACAGCATTTGCTACCATGTGAAACATACAAACTTCTATACATCCCTTCAATGATGCAAAATGATGCAGTAAGAGTCCTTCAGGGGGGCAACATCAGCTATAAATACTTCGATACGTCAGCAAACTTGGGATATTTAAATAAAACTTTGTCTTTTAGTATCAAAGAGACGCCATGGCTAGTAGGAAACTAGAACAGATATTTGGACTTACCAGCTCTGATGTAGAACCAGTTCTCATCACTAGGGGCCAGCTCCTTGTGCTTACCCAACTTGACGAGGTCCACCCAGTCGGGCACCTTCAGCTTTCCTGACCTGGGGACAGGCGAGAAATGTCAGCATGAACTAAACCACAACAGGACCACATATAAATACTTTGTTAGCGTGTACCATTAGTTTCTATAATATATCCATACATAAAAATAAAAAAAGAGGTGCATGATGGTAAAACAATGACGGAACCAAGTACAATGACGGAACCAAGTACAATGACGGAACCAAGTCCACTGACGACTACATTTAATGTGTGATCACTCATGGTGCGGAAACATAATACTCACTTCTTCAGGAAGGCCGCCAGGGCACGGACAAACTCCTGCTGGTTGACGTCTTTCACTGTGACACCTGGCATCTAAAGAAGATACACTAACGTTACATTAATGTAACTACTGACATACACTCGGAATAGACTAAGTTGGTTACTCCTGAATACAACTCTTCTTAACATCCTTCAGAATGAAGCTGTCCACTGTCCGGTAGCAATAACGTGGTCTAACGTTACACTGAACATAAGTGAGGAGTAACGTTAACGACAGCAGTCTCTTCGGGTTATCAACTCTGACTAGGATGTGTGGGCACGCCTGACTCGCTCTACTTCACTCGTGATGAAACTACTTAAAACGAAATACCAATTTAACAATTCAAGCAGCAAATCAACAATTGAGAACAGATACGTGTGTGGAGGGGCTACACGCTTTTACCGGCGTTAGATTTCCTAGAAGCAGGCGAGTGGCCGCTTATTGATTTGCTCCCGGATCCATCTCAGGATGAGCCCCGTTTGGTCGTGAACACTAACCATTTCAAAAAAAGAAAATTCACTAAGATCCCAATACCCTGCACGCAATATCGGTTTTGGCAAAATGCATATTAACTTTACATTTCAGTAATAAATAGAAAGCTAAACCGGGACCGCTAGCCACCAGCTAGTAGGCCTCAACGAGGTAGCATGGGGGCAGCCATTACTAACAAGACTTACAGTATGAGCGCAACATTCAACTAAAATCCTTATAAAACAAATAAACACGTCTAATAACCTCCCGCAAAGCTCAAGCGTTTTATTTATATGTATGTTATAGCCAACCTGAACACGTTTCGAGGGTAAATGCTAAAGAGCTGAAGCAATTTACAGTCATATAACCGAGGACGGAAAATAGCGTTTTACCTTGCTTGTGGACAGCAAAGGGAAGAGGGAGGAATGGGGTTTCCAACCCGTGTTAAAACGGGCAGATCTCGTTCCATTACGCGAGACCGGAGCGTTGTTTTTTCCACCGATGCCGCTCATCACAGTCTACCGAGCACATTATACATTATTGTGATAGAGAAAAACTTCGACAAGCAAATACTACATTTGTTGATAATCTTTTTTTGTGTGCCTCAGGATCGCCCATTTTCACCCAAATACAGCTTTTACTGTGTTGTTACCTTGCATAATTAAATCTAGATTTGTAAATATGCTCACACAAAACGAAAGAGGCAAATAGCCTAAATATGTTATTCTGAGACACATTCTGGTGCCACTTCTTGAACTGAGGGCACACAGAAAGCATACATTTATTGTAATAGTGTTGACTTATAATGCTTCTACTTGTGTAATCTGAATTCGCCCTGCTTCTCCCAGAGTCTCCACATACTGTAGTTGTATTTAAAATAGCAGCAGGCAAAAGTTACTTTGTTAATCTCCGTTTTTGATTTGTATTGCCAGTATGTTTTTGTGAAATGCCCCCCCTCCCAATTGGGCTCAGTGTGCTCCCTTTTGGCAAACAGTGGGTGTAACAGTGGATTTGTATAAACTTTGATATGCTTGGGTGATTTTTTGGAAATAAAGGCACATTTTCCAGGCTATAACTGTCAGCCCTACAGTTTGATTAAGGTCATTTGCATGTAAAGTCAACATTTTGAGCACACAAAACTCAGTTCTCAAGCTCCAGGATTTGTCTTTTGTCAATAGAGCTTTATGCAGTTTTGCTGGAGAGTATTATGTATTATTGAATGAACTGTCTAAGATCACAGGAATAACATAATAATAATCCATAATAATGGATAATGTGAAGTAGGGCCTAAGGTTTTTTTTTTGAGGACATGCATTCCCTCTGTATCCTAGCAATATAGTTTATACACTGGTGCTGTCTGCTTTATTTGTTTCATGGAACAATGCCTTCAAACAAGACTGTGTAAAATGTCTTTGATATCTCTGCTCATCCATATCACCTCCAACTCATGCCCACTCCATCAAAAAGCACATTGCCTTCAAAGTTAAGAGCTGCTTTTTATTTTCCTTTGTCTCTCTCAAATTAAGAGAACATTGGACGAATCAAAGAAAATCTGAGTGAGAAGGTTTTTGCAATGAGAACAAAGAATAAATCTTATTTTTACGTATGTGTGTCCATTCTCATATATGTGCGTGTGTGTGTACCTTATTTACATATTTCGCTGGCTGGCAGAGGTGGTGTTGCCCTTTGCACATCTCAGATGGAAAGGGCAGCCATGCTCCAACATTGACACAATTGATATGTTTGCAGAGACAGGAGAGAGCTAGAAGGCAGGTGGATAAGCAGAGGTTTATGAATCAGGTTTATACTCTGTCAGTGGGGGCAGACAGTTTAGAGTGAGAGGTGAAAGGGAGAGATAGAGATCCTGGAGAGAAATAAAAAGGCAGCCAAGTCATTCAGAGGATAGATTATAGAGCTTTGTATAAACTATCTGTGTCATCGCAGGGCTTCACAACAGGTAACTCTACCTTTTTATCCTAACTTACTTTTTTGGCATTATTATTATTATCAACATCCAGGCAACACTGACTCTTCAACTCTCTAAAAACCACTGACCATGCTGAAAGATTTGGCCCTATAGTTTGAATGTTGTTTCAAAGAGCTTAATTGATTAATTAAGGCAATTAATTACACTGGGAGTGACCAGCCACCAATTTGAATTGAAAAAAATCACACAAGGTGGATTAAACTCCATTAATTACTTTAGTAAATCAATTTTGCTGAGGCCCTTCAAGTGGTGAGACAGGAGACAACTGTGTAAAGTGATTATGAAGGGGTATAAAGAGGTTATTTCAGCCAGGCATGATTATTATGGAAAAATGACAACTAACACCAAATGTTCTGAAAAGGTCAAACTAAGGTGTCATATTGCTGCGGCAAATCTGCTATTTCAATATTCATCCACTCCACTTTATGCGAGACTATAGTTTGAAAATGCACTAAAATTAGCTGCCAATCATTTTTGAATGCATTTGCTGGAAATTATTCATTGGGGGAGTGTGGGCTTGTGTGATTGAGTGTCTGCGCTCGTGTATTTACGCATAAATGTCTAGGCCTATTTGTGTTTCAGAGCGTATGAGTGTGCAAATGATGCATGGTGGGCCAGAGAGAGAAGAGAGGCAAAACAAAGACCAGAAAAAGAAGCGAGAAAAGAGAGTGTTAACAGAATTTTGCCACCCAGCTCGGTGCTTGTTGCTCTGTGTTTGCATGGTTCTCACATCCTCAGTGTGGAAGTTCTGTCAAGTCTGGTCTGGCATGACCTTTTCACTCTCCAGGCACGTTTACAGCTCTCCAATACCTATCAAAATATCTACTCTCTTCCTGCCCGTCTCTCTGCCCCTAGCACAAACTTGCATCACATTCTCTATCCTTCCACATACTTTCTCCCTCACATGCTGACTGTTTTTACTATTCTGACCTACACCCCTATGCTTAACCTCAAAATTTCCTCCACCTGTTCTCACTCCTTTCTCATTTGTATTCCCTCTATTCGTTGTCTTTCTCTATGTTCGACCATTCCTTTGACAATGCAAGTTAACGCAGCAGGTGCAGCCTTTGCGGAAAGAGCCATGTGGGAACATAGGGCAGGGATGACAACTAAAGTGGGAGTGAATGAGGCTGTATTTGCATAAGCATCTATACATTTCTCTTTGCTCTTTCAAATCATTATCAGTAATGACTTATTAAACTGTAGTCAAATATATTTTTTGCTTTTATCAGTCTCTGTGTCTCTCTTTTTTAAAATCTCCCCCAGACATGGAATTCATGTGGCTGTATTCCCTGTGCCAGTGCATCCTATCTGTATCTGTAATTGTGGTGAGTGTGAGGTTGTGCATGGCGGTCAGTGGCAGCGGTACAGAGGCCAACATCCAGGAGAGAACCCAGGGTGCAGGGCCCCAACTCGGGAGTGTCTCATGCTGTCTGCGGCTGTGCCTGGGTTGGGTGGGGGCTGTAGGGGCTGCAGTCGCGGTCCCTGTGACTGTGTTACTCAACTTGCGAACACCCCAGTGTCTGTACACCTGCATAACCTTGGTGTGTTGCCCCCTGCTGGTCAGGCAGTTTACCATGTTCCTGTTGATGCTGCTTACATTGGACACCCACCTGCAGCATCACTTGGCAGACAGGTGAGTGAAGAAGGTTCAATCAGTTTAAGCAGTAGAAGAATAAATATAGAAATCCTCAATGTGAGCTAAAGTGGAAAAGCGTCTTAACATACATATTAACATGGTACAAAGAAATACAAGTTAGATACCTTACATAAGATACATAAGATATTTTTCACTGGAATATAATAAAGCATCACTGTAAATTCCAATTACATACAATGCTTCAATACTTTCTTGTATGTGTGGGAGAGGGTGAATATGTGGGTGGCAAGAGTCAACTGTGCTTTCAGCAGTAAAAGAAGAAAATCAATTTAAGGATGAAAAAAGCAGCAAGCATGTCAAGGTGTGCCATTGCTGTTTGTCCAGTGCTCATAAGGCTGTTTTTTTTTTATATCATGTACTACTTATACTGCCATCTGAGAGACAGGGTGAGTAAATATCAATAGGCTCTGGGGTTCTTAGATGTTTGATTAAGAGTGACCTACAAATCCAGCCTTTCAGTGGAAGAGAGTCAGTATTATGTTTTTTTTTAATGGTCTTCAGTTGCTTTGCACCAACCAGTTAACCAGAGGGTGTAAGTCAAGAGCAACTACTTGTGCTCAATTAAGGCGCTTGCTCACCTCTAGTAGATATTACAGCTGTTTGAGCAGATCTCTTGCAAATTTTGAAATGAAAATGCCCCTTTTCTGATAGGAGTAAGGTGAGCCATTTTGTATTTTTGGTGTTAGTGCAAGATGAGTGTCTAGGCAGTGTAGAAACTTTATAACTGCTTGTGTTAATTTCTTTCTTTAGGGCATTTGAGTGCAGTACAAACACCATTCAAATATGTCCACTTTGTGAATGCCAGGTACTCCCTAGTGATGACCCGTCAACGAGCTCTGTGTGTGGTTCTGCTGTGCTGGGTGGGCTCTGTTCTGTCCTCCTTTGCCCAGTTCATTGGCTCGGACGTCCTTGACACCTGGAGAAGTGGTGGGACTGGTCCAGGCACAGCTGGCCTCGGGCTGCACGGCAACTGGACGACCTCTTTACCCCATACCCCTTCCCCACCCCCCAAGTACTACCATGACCGCAAGGTCATTGGAAAGTACCTTCCATACGGAGGATTCCTGTCAAAGTTTTATGTGGAAGACATGCACAACTTCACCTACGCTGAGATTCACAGCAGCCACTGGGGAGTGTGCGCCCCTGACATCATTCTCAGTCCCCAGTTCCTAGTCTATGTCCATGGGACGACAGTGTTCATGCTCCCCCTGCTTTGCCTACTGGCTGTTTACCTTGACCTGCTATGCATCAAGCCCAGGAAGACTCCTTTTAGTCATGCAGACCCCCCTAAACATGATTCCTGCCGGGTCCGTTCCCTGGCTCTGTCCCTCTCCCTGTTAGTTATGCTGTGCCTGCCACTCCACATTATCCATGCGCTCTTGCTTTTCACCCCCAATACCCGTCTTCCTGCCTGGGCTCATGCTGTTGCCATGTTCCTCTTCCAGCTGTACAGCCTCGTGCCCCAGATCCTCTTCACTCCTCCTAAGAAAAAAGTCGGGGACGAACGGGCATCCTTTCCTCTTTCTGTTCCCCACCTTCCACCTGCAGTAGCCCCGTCCAGAGGAAAATCTGTCCGTATGGCCCTGTGTGAGGCAGTGCAGGCAGCTCCATGGTCTTCAGCCAAACACTCCCTTAAAGCCAAAGTGTGCCCAGAGGTCTGAATTCTTGACTAGATGGAAGATCTGGGCTGTTTTTTTCAACATGAACATTTGTCATCATCTTCAAACAATTTAATTATTTTCTTAAAACAATGTTCCTTCCATTTTTTGAGTATATGAGAAAAAGTTAGTGTTTGAAACAAACAGCTTGTGGACTAAAGAAGAATAAATATAGCATATTCCTGTTTGTTGTTGGCTTTTTAACTAATCAGCAACCTCATGCAAAGATGTTATGAATAACTCACAAATGAAAAGGCCAGTTAATTATCAGGTCCCACACCAAATGTCAGTGAGAAAATTAAATCTCCAGATGACAACTACTATCCTGATCACAGATGTCTGTTTTCTTTGACTGCTCTTCCTATGGGCCTTATTCTAAGCCTGTTCTAAGACTCTGCTAAGCCAACCACCACTAATGTAGATATATGAGTGACAGCGTTTAATTAAACATTCAGAAATAACATAGTGGTCCAGAGAGGATGCAGCATTGTAGGGAAAACATAATTAACCTGGTTATGACACAATTTTCATGGCTGTTTTGATTAAACTAGTAAATACAATGTGACATTCTCTTGTAATAAAATGGCCTTGCTCACACTAATTGGATTGTCATCTTGAACTGAGTTGGTGTAAGAAATCACTGATGGAGTTATAAAGAAGAAATTCATCTCTTTCTGCATAGAACATGGGCATGTCACACTTTCTCACTTCTTTTTTGTTTCTCATGATCCTAGAAATGCTCTTCCTCTCCCTTCCCGTCTCTGTTTAGATTTGTTGTTCTCCGTTTTTGTTAGATGATAATTTCCCAGCTCTTTCTACATTTCTTGTGTCTATTTTTCATAAATTTTTTTACTTATCATGCTGCTGCTGCTTTCCATCTCCTCCTTACATTACTCAGAAAATAAACAGAGTACAGTATGTCTTCCATCACTACAAAAAAATCCCTGACCGGAACACATTATTGATAAGAGAAATCTGGTGAAGGGAAAAAAAATTTCCCCAGCTTCACTGGCGCGGCTGCCCATTCAATTGTTCTGTCTGCCTCTCTGCTTTGTGATTATGCGACACACTCAGGCACCTCAATCAATGCCTCATGCTATGCTGCCACACTGTACACACCTCCTTGCCTCGCTTGGGTCACACTGCCAAGACCAGTGAACATAAGCTGCGTTCACCAGGTCATTAGGGTTGGCTTTACAGATGGATAAAACTGTGTCTAATCCACCATGTAGCCACCACAAACATAAAGAGTTTGTGTTCGGATGGACTGTGATATCATCTGCAACTCGTAGAAATGAAATATGACTATCATAAATGGGTCATAAATGAGGATTTCTCTGTTGTGAACCCGTTCCAGGACGTTAATCAGTGAAACTAGCATCAGGGAGAAGCCGCTTGAGTTATTCATAGACTTCTTGCTGTCATTACTGGCCAGACTATGCAACATTCACTGCATGTCATAAACTCGGGGAGGAATACGACTGTTGTCTGGCTTTTCCCGAACTCATTTTTGCTTATGTCTATTGATTTGATAATCACCCTCTATGATCACTGTGGTGGTGCGATTGTCATCAGGTCTAGCAACTGAATTATATCATTGTTATGGTCAGATAATGGCCGGTTTCCCAGGATGCACCAGAGCAAGCAGTAACAGCATTAGCAACTACCCAACAATAAGTCCTGTGGATTTGAATGTGATTGTAAATTGCAAAATCTTCTTTCATGGAAATCATACAAAATAGAGCTTGAGCGAAAAAGCGTACTTTTTTGTTGTTTTTTTGACTATGAGGGGAAGCAGAAATAACAACATCAAATAACCAACTAACACAACCAGACTGAGTGCTGTGAATCTAGCAGGAAAACAACAGATGAAACCTTTGTTTGAAGGACATACACTTATTTGTATTGAAGGGACAATATTCTCAGTTTTATTACTCATCGACCATGGTGGGTCTGATAGCATGAGTGACCTGCGCTACCTTTGCGTCATCATAAACTGAAAATATGTCTGGTGTTGACTTCTGTATGTGTGTGAATTGTTTGTTGGTCGGAGTGTCAATTCATGCTGGTAGCACCTGGCAAGTCCATTACTTTGATTGCCGTTTGACAATCTGTCTTTATGACAGGCGACCATGGAGCCTTGCCATCGATGGAAGAGAAACACATCGATCTATCACCCGGCGACCTCCGGCGGCTTTCAAATCTAGCCCTGTGCACAGATGGACATGTTGAGTGCTTCTCGACAGAATCGGGTATTGATTGCGTGGAACTTAATGGCAGAGTCATATTTTTCTGTGTACATCTGACTGAATCCTCCTGTCACCCTTTCTTCCCCGCTATCTGTTCTTATGATTCATTAGCTGCGCCACAGAACCTTCTGTTTTGTTTATTCTGATTGAGCTGCCAGTTATAACTGGCTCCACCGCCTTCATCTTTATCTTCCCACCTATAACTCCACTATTCCCCATTGATCTAATCATATGCTCCATCTCCTGTTCTCTTTTCACAGGATTTCAAAAACAGCACCTGCTAATTACACAGTAAACACATCCAAAAAACAGTCTGATCCCAATGGTTATTTTTGGATTCTTTTTTATTTTGTCGTGCTTTGTATCTTTCCCCTATAAAGAAATAGTTAGCTATTTATCAACAATGACACATGGACTCTAAAATAAACAAGAGTGAAAGACAGGAGAAGAGACGACTAGGCACAGGAGACGAAGAGAGAGAAAGACTGGGAAAGAGAGGAAAGGTAAGAGTGAAAAAAGACAGCAATTTCTCTACAGTAGAACCAAAAACAAACCATGGGAAGTGTACATTTCTTGAACATTTACAATTGTAATAATAACAACGGCAATAATAATAACATTAACAACAATCATAATTGTTCAAATAATAATAATAATTAATAAAAAAAAATCAATTAGACCTCTGGTTTATCATAAAGACAAATGATTTTTTTTATCCTTTTCTTTATTTTCTTTAAAGATCACTGGACAGTAGTTTGTTCGGCTTTGCACCTCTATAGGCTAATATTCTGTGTTAGTATAGTTGCTTCATAATGCGCTTCAATAGTAAACAGTTTTCTTATTTCTTAAAAGTTTCCTTTAATTTATGTTGCTGTTCTTTTTTATACAAATAAGGAATTCAGAGATATGTATACTTGTTCTGTCAACATGTTTACTGTATGTATGAATGTGTGCATGTATCTGCATATGTGTGGTAGCATTCAGAAAAAATATCCATCCATTGTATTTTCTCATTCATTCCTTTTGCTATCACTCCCCTTGCCCTTCTTATTACGACTTTTAAACCTTTTTATCCTCTTAATGACATTCTAAAATAATTAAGCTTTTCTTTAATGCCTTAGCAAGTCATATTCCTTTCTTCTTTGTCAGGAACGCAGCCCAACACTAATCCTTTCATTATTAGGAGCCAACAAAGGAGGAACGATAAAGGGGGGCAGACAGAGAGAAAGAGAGATATAAGGGAGAGGGGAGAGGATGGTAACAGGTGAATGGAGAGGAAGGAGGAGATGGAGAGTCAAAAGGAAAGAGAACCACCTTTTCTGCACTGTTGCAGCGAGAGGAAAACAAATGACTAAAAGCACATTTTTTTCACAAATTATTGGCAGGCCACCCAACTGGGATAGCAAAACAGGACAGTTAGCTTGTTCATAAAGTATGGATACGTCCCGGGACTCTGGGTTTACACACTCCAGTGTTGTTAGGGAATTATATATGAGTTGCGCTCTGTAGGCAAGATGCTTTGGCAATTGTAAAAATTTCAATTTTCTAGTGTCTACTGCTCAATAGCTCCAGATCAACTCTCCCACCCTCCTCAGTTCGCCCTCCCTCCTTGCACACTGCTCCCACTGTGTCCGCCAGTTAAAGATTGAGCATTGTGAAATGGATGGTTTTTTCCAGGCATGGAATTATAGCAGTCATCTGCCTCTAATTCCCCTTCCACTTTGGCGGCTGCATGGGCAGAGTGCCTGTTTTCTTTGTGCTCCCCGCTTCCCTCGATCAAAATAATTATGGCGTCATTTAGTTTTTGTCTACATTCACCTCACCCTCTCTTCCCACCACCCTCGCGGTCTGCATTTTCCCCAGTTTCTCCGACTTACAGTATATGGCACAGTCGTTAATGGCTGGTGGGTCTATAGGCTCTCTTTTTCTGAATCTGTCTCTGGGTATGAGTGTGTAAGGAGGATATGGAGTGGAATGGAGTGGGATGGATTGGCTGTGTGCAGTATCTGTACACAGTCGTTTTCAGAAGGCCGCCTGTTATGGCGCATTGTATAGAAGTGTATGTGTGTGTTTGTGTGTGTGTATACTGTATATAAGGTGAAATACAGGGAGAGTAAGAGAAAGAGGGATGAGGTCAGAAGGGGATAGGGAAGGAGAAGGGCTACAGTAGGTACTCCTTCTTGCCCTGGCTGGCGTCGTTCCCATTGAGGAAGGCCTCCTGCACCTCACCATGTTCATCCAACCCACTGGCCTCATGGGTAAGATAGGAACCTGAATGAAAAGAGATGGAGAGAGCGAGAGGGAGAGACAGAGAGAAAGAGAGAGAGACCAAGATGGAGATTGGAGGGGGAAGGTTAGGTGGCAAAGCGTCATGATCATTGTAGCGCCATGCAGCATTATCAAACCAATCAGCCCTAATATTATTGAATATCATACCTGTAACTGATTAATTCATTAGTTAACTGATTGTTAGGTCAATACCAAGCAAGAATAGGCTCTCGTGTACGGTACGAGCCTACCGGGGGAAATTAAAGGTAGGGGATGGATGTGTGAATAGAAGAGGCAGAAGAGGATGGACAGGTGGAGAAGATAATAGAGAATAACAGCCAGGGAGGGAGGAGAGATTGGTAGAAAAGAGTGGAGGGAAGGTTAGGTGCAAGAGAACAATGTCACGTTTGCGTCATTCAGAAAACCCATTACACACATTTTAACACCCCTTAGCTCTTTATGATTAATGATTCGGTGCGGTACAGGTTACAGAGAGCAAGAACTGCTCAAGTCATCTTCCTGCTTGAGTGTCCCTTCACTCCAGGGGTGAGTGACACTCTCATTCTCCTTAATTCAGAGGTTGACTGGCATGCTGACAGTCACGGCAGACCAGAGACAAAGACCCTAATGGCCCTGTCTCAACATGGTTTGGTTGTAATAGTCCTGTCTCTGTGCTGATTGGCGGTCAAGCCATACTGAATGTTGACTGACAGCTTCTCTAGCCATAGGGTAAGTAATGGTTGGTTGCTGCTTGCTACGCTGTTCCCGGATCATTTCTTGGCAGCTGTTGTACATAGTCGAAGGCTGCCAACACGGGGGCACTTAAAAAGATAGGGAATGCAGGGAGGCTGCTTTTAATAGATGAGCCTTGATACACTAACATATAGTCATAAAACATGGGGACCACACCTACATTTCCCACCCCACCCTATCTCTTCCTCTATCCTGGCCAAGGTCGTCCATCATGGACAGTGCCCGCCTGGATAGGAGCATCCCATCCTGTCTGCTCTGCGCTGACAATTTTACACCTCAATTTAAAAGATTATTTTCTAAGAATCTGGGTGTAACTGGCCTGCAAAACGCCAGAAAGCAGAGAAATGAGAAAACGTGCCTGTGAAAAATGTGAATACAATAAAATAGTCTGATTGCCAAAACTTGTCCCTTGCTTGTGAAAGAAACTTTTGTGTTACGTCGTGTGTGTGTGTGTGTGTGTGTACTTGTTACCTTTCTGTCGGACAGAGCACCAGATGGTGACAATGAGGACACAGATAATGGTGAAAACCAGCAGTGCCAGAACGCCACCTATCACTGCATATGGTACTGCACTGTGAGTCTCTACCACTGCACCGGGATCTGAGAAAGAACAAAAGAGACAAATCATATGTGTGGGTGGAGTGTGGGGTATATGAAGGGAAATATGGAGATAATGGGAACGAGAAGTGTAGGCAAAGTAGGGGGGAAAAATATATAAAAGTGAGAGAAAGAAAGCACATGAAAATGCCAGGATGGGAGAGAGTACAGGGAGCAAGACAGGAGAAAAGAGAAGTCAATATCTTCCACCCAACTTGCATTATCACCTTTCACCCCCCACTGCACAGAACGCTAGACAGTCAGAATGGGTGAGAAAAAGGTGGAGAAATGAGTAGAGTGAATAAAGAAATAAGTATGTCAACCTCTAAAAACCCACTCTAGCCAAGCACCTGTCAAGAACACAATGCATTCTGAATGAGGGAAACTTTGAGTGTGTTTACACCCAGAGCACTGCAGCCCTGGGAAATGAAATCAAACACTTCACCACAAAATGAGCAAAGAGAGATAAAAAAGATAAAAAAGACAAGCTAAACTGTGTGACATTTTGTAGTAGGAAATTGCAGTAGTGGCAAGGAATTATTCATGTCAACATCACCTTTTACCAACTTTACACTGCTTTAAAGTAAAGGACAAATACTAAAACAAAAACATAGGAATAATGAAAGAAAGTGTAGGTTAGTGTTGAAATGATAAGTTGATTAAGCAATTAGACAGCTGACAGAAAAATGATATGACAGCAATTTTAAGAATTGATTCATTGTTTAAGTAATTTATCAAGCAAAAATGCTAAATATTCACTGGTTCCAGGTTCTAAAATGTGAGGATTTTACTTATTTTTTTATTTGTTTTATATCCCTTTAAACTAATAATTTGAGTACTGGGACTGTTAGTCAGACAAAACAACCAATCTGAAGACATCACCTGTGAGCTCTGGTAAATTGTGATGCTCATTTTTTTCTGTATTTTCTGACATTTTGTGGATGAAACAATTAATTGATTAGTCAAAAAATGAATCAATTATTTTAAATAATTATAAGCAATAATTAAGACCAAGCATGTGTTTGTGTACAGTTTCACCAGTAAATACTGGCTGACAATAACAAAAACATTTTTTTTAATGGGGCTGAGGGGGTGTCGTGTAAGAGCTGGTAAGGCCAATAGGAAGCAAGGACATGGAGTTATTGATGCAGCTCTTGGACCTTGACAGAGCGGAATTAAAACATGAATCATTAATACAGTGCTAACACATGGAGACCAGGAGAACAAGACAGAGTGATGGAGGAGGTGAATGAAAGGAAGAAGAGGAAGGGGAGCAGGGATTGACAGCTAAAGAAAAGACGGTGCGTTCTTGTGCGTGTATTTCTTGGACAATGTCTCATTGAGCACTGTGACAAAGTACATCACATTCCTGCTTATGTGTATGATCAAGTTAGTATTGGCATGTGCATATGATTAAATGAATATTGGTGCATCTGCAGGCACACAGGACAGGATCGAGCAGTCGGCACAAGCAATATTTTACAGGGCATGAAAAAGAAAGTACTGAAGCGCTATACCTGTACCTCACGCCACCCTGTTCTTAATCCACGGCAGCCCAAAGCTCCACAGGAAATGACTGAATGTATTAAAAAGAGCTGTTTCTCTGAGGAGCCCCTCAGCTGATACATCACCATCGACTAAACGTTCACCAAACTGTTCAAGCCACGGCATTTCCTATGATTCTTTATGACATCTCCACACATGCCCAGCAGGTGAACAACCTCTACCTGCCACAGACAGCGGCAACAAAAGAACAAGAAGGATGCTCTCGCTCCCTTCGCTTCATCTCTTCTTTCAAGTAACAGAGAGGAGACAGAGAGCAGCCAAATGTATGGAAAGAAAGGAGGGGAAGAGATATCAGTGAGCATGTGTTTGTGTGAGTGTATGTATGAGAGATAAAAAGAGAGGGGAACTAGTGAAAGAGTGAAGTTTTACACACACACACTCAGAGCAGAGTAGTGCCAAGCAGCCTTTCTTTCTCCTGCTGTGTAACATTCATCTGGGAGAATACGATTAGACAACCACCTGGATCCCTGATTTTTCTTTCTCTCTCTCACTCACACTCTCCCTCTCTCTCTGTATATGTGTGTTAGATATGTGTGTGCAGATAAATATGTTTGTGTAGCATCTCCCTAGTCCTCCAGAGGCCAGCGTCAGTCAGCTAAAGGCTGGGTGCGTTGCCAGTTCCTTAAACTCTTAATGCAGATTCATCAACAGTACCCACCAAGCACCAAGAGACCCCCTAGACCATGCACACACACACGTACACAAATGCTGACTGAGCAATGTGTGTTTGGGGAGCATCAAACAGCCAGTGATAAGAAAGAGGGAGAGAGTGGGTGGTTGTGCACAGTGCACATCCAAGCGTCTGCTCGCACGTACGCTCATGTAGATGCAGGGCAAAGGAAGGTTGCAGCAGAAAAAGTGTGTGTGTGTGTGTGTGTGTGTGTGTGTGTGTGTGTGTGTGTGTGTGTGTGTGTGTGGGCCACATGAGAGTCATCAAATGAGTAGGTGAGTGAAAGACACCAAAGGAGAGCAGGGAAGGACGAGGAGAGAGATGGAGGGTAGCAGATGCAGAATAATAAGGTGTGTGAGTGTTACCTTTTGGGTCCAGGGCGAAGCTGTGTGTTGTGAGGGTTGGGGTAGTAGGATGGGAGGTTATTGGTTGGGTGGTAGGAGTGGGAGGGACCATGGTAGTGACTGACACATTATCTACAGACAGACAGGGAATGGGATAACACACACATACACAAATGCTATTATCTACAACATGCAATGACATTTCAACAAAGGCGTTGCAGGCTTTTATAGCAAAGTTACTACTGCCTATAAAACATGACACGTGTTATTATGGTTGAATATTAATTGAGCATCTTTCAAAGACAGCTCATCTCTTCCAATGAGTTTTGAGAAGGAGGAAAAGATGTAAAATACAAGAACCGGAGGAAAGACTTATTTCAAACATGCTGATCAGCAATTCAGGCCGATGCCATTTTGATACCAGAGACAAATGTTACTAATTATATTCCCAAATTGACTGTGTGTGCAAAATGGAATTGATCTTGACCCCTGACAAGCAATAAGGATCCAGACAAATGATATGCGGGGGTTAAAGAAGATGTTTACAATGGGAAAGATATGCTTTAAAGCACGGGCAGAACAGAATTACACCTGGCAGACTGACATTCAATCTACCAGGCAACTAGAATACATGGGAACACATTCTCTATCACTGACACATTTTATATGGTACAATGGCAGGAGAGACAGAGACATTGTCTGTGACAGATGCATTCCCAATGGAACAGTGCCATGCAGGGACTGTCTCATTCAATGGCGAACAATAGCTTGGATCTTGACACATTCTCTGAATCAATGGCTGAGACACAATGGTAGGTAGAGAGGTCGAAAGAGACACGTTCATATTGCTGTTTAAGACAAAAATAATGGCTGACAAGAGCTAAAAGGGAGATGGAGGAGTGGGTGTGAATGTGTGCGTCTGTGTGTGTGCATCAGCACTTCAAGAATAGATAACATGCCACTTCATCAAACAACCTCTATAAAACCGCAACGTGTGAGGAAGTCTATGTACTCGAAGACTCAGGACACACACACACACTCTCAAACGTAGACACACACACAGCTTGTTTTGAAACACGTGCAGGCTTGTGCACGCACATACACATACCCAGACCACATGTTCATGCACACTTACACACAAATGCATAATTGGCCATGCACACACACACACAACATGCAGAAACATACATACTCACACACACACACGCACGCACGCACACGCGTGCACACACACACACACACACACACACACACTCTGCCCTTTCTGCTCAGGAGTAATTTATTGGTAAGTGTTCCTCTGTCTCTTCTCTCCCTTTCTCCCACTGGCCCTGAGATCATCAATCTCTTTTTGCACTCTTCTTATGTCAGCACTATACCTCCCCTGGCCTGTTTTTTTTTCTTTATTCAGGCCCAGAATGGTCTTCTTCTCTCTGTAAAGAAATGTACATGATGCATAGTGTATTTTGTGTGAAAGACAAAGAGATGAGCACAGTTTTCTGTGAGGGGGGGGGGGCTGGACAAGATAGAAAGAAAGAGAAATTACCCTACAATTATCTAAGTATGTGTGTCTGTTGCTGTTCTCCCGTATGAGTGCTTATATGTTGCATGTATGTGTGTGCATACATGCATGTGTGCATATGGTTGTCACTTATTAATGGCCAGGGACGCTGCACTAATTAACTGGACCCTGATTAATTTCTATTACAATATGACTATTACAAATGACCTAAAAATAGTTCTTTCTCACTATTTCCAACTTTTTCTTATCTTCCTACCAACATATCTCACTTCTTTTTCCTTGTTCTTCTTCAACCAAACTCTCTTCCCCTCATCTGCAACCACTCCTTCACTTTCCTTCATTCGGCTACGTCTCTGGTTTCATTCCTTAGCGACTACGTTCCCTCACTGCCTCTCTTCAACTTAATTAAGGAGAATGCCATACAGCTGTCGTTCTCTTGGCCGATAGCGTCCTTTTTCTCCCACATCATATTGTTATTCATTAACACTATATGGCTGCCAATCAGGCACACAGCCCATGTTATTTCCAGGGATGGATGTGGCGGCACTTGCGATAATGACGTTTCTCCTCGTATCTCATTCTTGCAGAAGTGCGCCTGAGGATAGTGCACCGCCATTTTGGATGAGCCCTGTTGTTCTTTCATGTTCAGTGTTCCTGATTATAAGGGCCTTGCCCAGAGCAGTGGTGGCTCCAGCTGTCAATCAGCGCACTGAATGTTGGACATTAGTCAGAGGTCCGCTGCTGAGGCCTAAAAAGGCCAACACTGATTGGCTGAAGACTCATTCAAAATTTACTCAGATGCCAATAGAGGTGCATTGTCATGTGTGGAGGAAAACAGTACTCAAGACATTTTTTTTCAAACAAAATTGACTCTACATTATCTCTGTCTGGCTTCCTCTGCCCCCAACCTTTTTCCACTTTCATTCTCATTCTATGTTTTTTGAAAGTCTTACTTCATTAAATGGAGGTCTATGTTTTTCATTCCAATTATCCTGACGGCTCATTACAACAGCCAAGCAGAAACAGACTGATCCCTGGTCACCTAGTATCCCTCTCCATCTCACTATGTACCCATCCTTTCATCTTTCTATCACTCCCTTCTGATTCCCATGAATCTTTCTATAAACCCATTAGTCTCTCTTCCCCTTGCTCACTTCATGCTCTGTTTTGCAGAAATATACACACACACTCACATACACATGCATAAGTGTTTTACATATATGCAAACTAACAATTCTTATCTCCCCATCTCTACCTCTCCATCTCTCTTTCTCTCTCTCTCCCTCTCCCACACTCTCTCATGCAATTCAATTCTAATGGGTTTTATTGGCTTGGCGATTCATCTGAGTGCAGCAGCTCATTTCAATTACATAAGGGAGCCCTCCGGGCTTTCACCAGACAATCTGCAACATTCTACTTCCAGTCACATGCACACGCATTCACGTGCACTTCCGTGTATATGCACATAAAAAATCCAATTTCTCCTTAACAATGGTGGCGCAGAGATGAAACAACCAACAGAGGCCACATCCTTTACACATTCCGCAGATACTTGCTGTGTGTGTGTAATGTGTATGAATGTATATGAGTGTGTGTGCTCTGTGATTCATTCAAAACAATTTGTCACATTAATATCATTAGTGACTTTCTGAAAGTTGCAGAAACTTAATTTCATCGTGTTAAGTTCTGCACACACACACACACACGCACACTAACAAGAAATATCTCACTCTCTTTCTCTAAATCATAAACACATCAAAGCTCATGCACACACACTCACACACAGAGTTACATGTACACACAAGTGTGACCAGTCACATAAAGCTCAGCTTCAATGCATCACATCTTTGCCACGGCCCGGGCTCCCTGGAGAGTTTCCCACCTCTCGCTCTCTGTTCTCCTTCGCCAGCATTAAGCCCGTCTCCCTTCATAAAGTGGCAGCGCCTAAAGCACCTGCGACAAATTGGCAGCCACTTTTGCCTGAGTTTGTACCTTGTGTACAGACACTGATGGCAGATAACTCTCACAGAGGGAAGGTTCACACGAAACGAGAAGGAGAGAGACGAGAGAGAGCACTGGTAGTTTTTCTGCACCTACAATAAAATGGTTTCTTTTCTGCTGACTCATCTTTTACAACACACATCCTCCAGCGCTCCCTCCTTGCCCCCCTTCCTCCCCCAGTGCACCTTGGGATTCCCTCTGGGAAGGCTGGGAGCCAACTAAACTGACATTCCGTTTATCTGACAGGCTGTGGTACTGAATGTTAACCTGCGTCCGACCTCCATCGTCCTTCTTCTCTCCCTTTTCATCTTTGCCATACTCTCAGAAACCTAGGCCTTCTTTGAGTAAAGAGACTGAATTGCAGCTGAACTGAGAACGGAGGGCAAACTGGTGGCAAGGTGAAAAACAGTTGAAAGGTTGTGGAAGGAGTGGAGAGAGGAAGTGGACAGGAGGTGTAAAAGAGGTGAGAACAGCGGGCAGAGTAAAAGAAAGGAAGGATGTCGAGGAAAGAAATAGGGAGAGGGAGAGAAAAATGAGAAGCAGAAAATAAGCTCACAGAGAATGAAAAAGTGAGGCACAAAAAGGAGCGAGAGTGGGAAGAGATCTTTTTTTCTATCACCAAAGTCTTTAGGAATAAGTGAAGAGCTTTGTTACAAAATGAAATATTCACTATTTGAAAAAAAATAATAATAATATGACACCTACTATAACAACGTTGGTGCTGGAATGAAAAACAGCACACTGTGGATAAGTGTTAGAGTTATGAGTCATCTTAATATATTTTACAGAGTGGAATCATCCATGGTGGTTTATTTGCATAGGCAGTGATGTATAGCAAACACACCGTTTTATAGTTATGTAACATTTACAAAGACACACATATCACTGGAAATTTGAAGCCTGAATACAAGGAGTTCATGTGACATTTCTTGAGAAAGAATTAACACCACGTAAGCCAAATTATTAGTTGTGACATACAGGAAAATCAAGAGTGACTTTCAGTTGCCTACAGATTAATATGATGGCTGAATCAACAACTCTGAGCTCTTTGAGATAAGGTTTGAAACAATCTGCCCAGTGGGCGAGTACATATTTTTTGAAGTACAGCAAACCACCACTGATGTGGGGCTCCAGCAGGAGGATTTAAGAAGCTGATTGCTGGAAATCCATGGTGCAAAGCAGAGGAGCTGAAGCTCGGCTTATGTTGGCTATGTGGATTTCTGGTCTTTTATGGATTTTGGTCGAGGCAAGATTTCTTACTTTAAATGTTCCCTTTTTTCACAACAAGACAGGATAAGAAAAAAAAAGCGAGATAAATCAAATTAATGACCAGCACAGAGCAACAGCATGAAATAAAGAAGATAAATGATGAAATGTAGGAAACAAGAAATGGCACAGAAAAAAACAAATGAAGAAGACAGCTAAAAAATGGTGAGGGAGGAAGCTGAGGAGGAGGGAGAAAGACAGAACATTTTTCTACAGAGGTGGCAACGCACATCAAAGCTCGACATGTCTAACCTTCTAGGATAGAAAGAGAGACAGAGACATAGGGAGGGAGAGAGAGAGAGAGGGAAGTGAGTGGGGATGTCACCTTTCATCTTGCCACTGTTGCCACCCTTGATGCCTGTGGAAAGCTGCCATTATGTGTGCCGTTTGATGCTAGATGCGCTTGTACAAGAGCGTGCGATTGTTGATGGTGTGTGTTGCGCGTGTGAGAGAGAAAGAGCATTAGTGTGATGGTTAGATGAGGGGGCGCTAACCATAAGCAGCCTAAAAATGTTACGTAAGATATCATGTCTCTATTCCCTCCATCCATCCCTCTGCTTCTGATCTCCAAATCAGGTTCTTGGGTGCAATGACAGGAGCAGCCAGCAGGGGATGTGTAGATCAAAAGGGCTAACCTGCTGAGTGACTGTAGTGTGCATGTAATTAGGCCAAACCACAAACATACTGGATGTAAGACCGTAGAAGCCTCTAATGATGCGCTAGCTTTGCGATTGAATTTTTCTCCTGTCCCATTAAAATGTCACAATTCCAATTTTGTCCTTATTTGACTGCAAGTTTACTCAGTTATTTCGTGTATGGATTACACAACATTAACACGCATCAAAACCTAGTTTTCAAATGTGCTTCAAACTCTGAGAGAAAGTTGGCCAATTTGTCACATTTTCTGAAAAATTACTTTATGGTGATACAACATTTTCATGCGATATTGCAAGTTTCACCGTCATCCTCTTTGAACCATGGTGTGCAGTTTATCTGGGTCAACCTTCATTAAGAATTTAGCAACCACCAGTGAATCTAGGTGCAACATCTCGGAAAACTTGTAAAACCTGACAACAAAAGCCCCTTACCCACATCTGCCTCCCCCTCTGATACCTCTGCTCAAGCAACAAGCAAACTTGAATTTTAAATGCAACAGATGTCCCACTGTTGTTTTTTGCCAAATGTTACCATGTAAAACTCAGTTTCAACAGATTCTGCATTGCATTTATACTTTGCACTGTGTCTTTGTCTCCTACGTGTCAGCTTGTATTGCGAAATTCATTTAGTTGTCACAAAATCTTGTATCTATATTTATTGCACTTGAAGACTTAAGTTACTCTGAATTCCTCGAAAACAGGATTGGGTCACAGGGGACACGATAAATTGGTTCTTACAAGAAATAGCCTGAATAATGATGTTGGTGAGTAGTATCTGAGCACGGTAGCCTACGTCTTCTTGTGGAATCAATATCTCTGTTGAATGAATTGCACAGGAGGTTTAGCAGAGGTTTCCTGCTGTGTACCGAATCAAGAAAACAAATAACACTGAAAGACAGATGAGACAAGCATCATGATTTAATGGGTCTGTTACCCAGTGCCAGAATAGGCAGACTCCAAAGACACTGGGATAAAAGGATCAATAAGAATTCTCAAAAAAATACAATCAAAACACAAGAACAAGAAATGTAACAAACAAAAGATCCATTGAACATAAACTTATTCAGAATAGTTAACAATTGCCTGGGATACAAGACAGGAAATGAAAACAATAGTGAAAAAGAATAAATGGAACAAACTTGTCAAGTACTTGTGGAAATTCTAAGA
>NC_058050.1:10025653-10103153 GCF_020085105.1 Siniperca chuatsi | reverse complement strand
TCAATTTCTTTTTCAAACTACTTTTTGAAGTATGGTGACTACGAAAGTCATCATAGCTCCTTAAACCATGACCTCAAATATTTTTTCAAATATTTTTTTCATAAGAGCAAAACAGGCTGTCATTCACATTTTAGAGGACAACAAAGTTCAGTGTAGTGAGGTTTCTTTATTGGATTTTCATTATTACGTTTACCGCCATGAGCAATGATAGTACATGTGCTGTGCAGGATGAACTTGTTTGTGTACATATGTGTGCATGTATACCATATTATCAGGTTGTATATCAGGTTTGTGTCATTATGTTATATGAAAAATTAGGGCATAGATAGCATTTACTGAAGGCCGATCCCACCAACACAAAATTATTTCGCACATGTACACACACATAGACTTACAGAGGGTTCCCAGTGAAGGAGCAGGTGAGGCTGAGCGAGTCGCCCTCTCGCAAAATGCCAGAAGGAGGAACAATTCTCACTGTAGGTGCAACTGTGTCAAGAAAGAAGTGGGGGGGCAGGAATAGATAAATGAGTATGCATGTGAGAGAGAAGACAAGAAAGGCACAATAGAAAACAAAATGGATCAAAATGGAGCGATAATAAGACAGGACAGAAAAAAGTCAGGAATGAGAGAGAGACAGCGAGGGAACAAAAAGGAGGAACAAGGGAAAAGTGAGAAAATGGCAGGAGGAAGGGTCTTTAACATCTGTTTCCAAGGCAACCAGCCGAAAATCCTACGGTTGAGACACCTGTTATCATAAGCAACCCACCGCTCCAGCAGCTGCTGTACTGCACTTACTTCAGTAACAGAGCGATGGGAAGCCAAATCCACACTGACAGTTGGTCATTATTACCAGTTCTCTGGCTGGAGGAACCATCAGCACACAGATTGACAAAACTGTTGGATATGAATCATTCTGACCGATCAACAAACATTAGTATACATGTGGCAAATTAATTGTACCAAAAGAATGATGCAGATGTACAGTACTTGCTGAATATGAATAATATCACAAACTGTAAATGTCTATATATGTCTGTGGAATGTTTGACTATCCAACATTATTGGTATATTGTGGGATAAGAATCATATCGAACTGTAAGGAATACTAATATGAGGAGAGAACAAATTCATCAATTTAATATTGGTTGACTTGTTGAATAGTATCATTAACAGTAACATTAAAGTAAGATAATTGTATGTACTTTTAGCATCTATTTTCATTGAATATAAATAGTATTGAAAGAAATCTGGTGCCTCTCAGTTGATGTGTTTCTGATAATACTTTGTTTTTCTGAATTTAGAAAAGGATTTGTAAAAAAAATAAAACAAATTAATAGTATTATTAAATAGTAATCATACTAAAGTGTAATGCAGTTGACAGTTTTATTTCTCTTCACATCAAAAAACTAGACAGAAATGTCAAAACTAAAGCAGTAGGAGCAAACTTAACATGTTTGATAGGATTAGAATCAAACAAAATGGATTAACATTTCGTAGATATTAAATGATGAATTTCAGACTTTTCCAAAAGGGATGTAGATTATAGCTGTCTGACATTTTCAAGATTAATCCTACTGAAACATCTACAGATTTGTGAAAATACTGAGAATTCAGCTTAAAATAAAAATATGGTTCTAACTGAACTTGTTGCCCTGAGTGAATATTAGACTTAAGCCAATTATAAATTTAAATCTTTTGCAGTACTTTTACTGTTTGCTTTTGCCTGCCTCAAATGGATATTATGTGCTCTGAGTTTTCAGAGCATACTAACTTGTGCAAATAGGCCGGCAAAGATCCATCAATCCCACAACAGTACTGGGATCATTGCACATACTAATGTGACCCAGGTATCTGATGTTGGTTGCTCCTTAAACCACAGACCAGGACCCTAACCTGGCCACAGGCCTGTTTCTGCCATCTCTCTGCATGACGAGATTTGTATTAGGTTTTAATGACAGCAGGTCTTATACAGGGCAGCTCTGAATATCACTTCTGGACTGTGTATAAATTAGCTTCTTTCTAAAATTAGATATCCACCGTTTGAAAAATGAGGCTGCTACCCTGACAAAATTATGGCTGGCATTAAAGTAAAACACTATAATGAACAGTACTGAAGTAGCAACTTAAGTGACAGCAATACAGATGGAATAATTTGTGTTTTTGAAATATTTGGCGATGAACATTATGTTACTTCATTTGTTTCCAAGATGGACAGAAAGTGCTTTGATATAAAGTGCACACACACACACAAACACACTCGCCTGATGTAGAGACTTACAATACACATCCAGGCGATAGTGTCGAATCCTCTTCTGCCCGCTAAGTGCCGGGTGGAATGCCTCGCAGCTCAGCGCTGCCCCGTTGTCTTTCCTTTCTACTGGGATTCGGATGGTACTAGACACACTAAACGTCTTCCCGTTGTCCTGCTGGGATACCACACCTGGAGAGAGACATAGGGGATGAGATGATGGAAGGAAAGAAGAGCGGTAGCGGCCAAGAAACAAGTTAGCAGTCAAAACACGTCCGTTCCTTCCTTTTTCTCTGCTGAGACATCACACCTATGGTGGGAGAGGGAAAGAGGCAGGGAGGAAGGAGGGAGGGAAATAAGAGTAGACTTTTAGAGGAGAACACAGAGGTGGATAGAATAAGTGAGCAGATTGAAAGGAAGAAGAAGTTAGAAGAAGTTAGTGGCTGTTGAATGAGTGTTTTTATATAGCAGCAACAGGTACCTGTAGTGGATGAGTAGTGGAGGACAGAATAAGAGAGAGAAAAGAGAAAGCAATTTGCATCTATATTTCATGGCAATTATGAGCAGCAGAGCTGTTTGTTTGCAGATGGTAAATCAACTGAATATTTTTTGTGTGTGCGTGAGTGAAAGTAAGAGAGAGAAAGAGAAAGAGAGAGATGGGGGAGAGAGACGGATAAAAGAGAGAATATGCATAACCAAACTGAGATTTTAACTGAGCCAGACACACAGAGAGAGGGGCGTCAAAGGACCAGGGTGAAAGAAGAAAGGCAAAGCACAGAGGTACTCAGACATAGAGAGAGAGAGAGAGAGGGCAGCAAAACGGGCATGACTGATGGAGGGTGGGGGCAAGGAGAGCTGCGGCGAGAAAAGAACAGACATGAAAGAGGAGGATAGTGCCAAGCCAGATGCAGAGTGGAAGAAAGATGTGAGAGGAGAGGAGGAGGATGAACAGCAGGGTGACATGGTCACGTATTGGGAGTTTGTGCTTGTTGAGGCAGAATACAACAATATTACTTATATCGTGCTGCGTTTTCAATTATTGCCAGCCAGCAAATTAAAGCATGCCCAATCGAAGCGTGAGAGAGGACGGCGGTGGGTGCAGATGAGCAGGAATAAGGGAGTGGTGGGAAGATAGTGTCTTAATTAAAGAGTGCTTTCCCATATCTGTTGGGATCTGCCTCTAACCTTTAGTGTCACAGTTCATTTAACTCAGGGCCAAAAGAGAGGGGAGGGAGAGGAGAAGATATGAGAGAAAACAGGAGAAGGGGAGAAGGGAGGAAACAGGAGGAAAAGAGAGGAAACAGAAAGAGAGGGTAGGAAATAAGAGGAGAGAGAAAACAGGAAGGGGGGATCGACAGAAGAGGAAACAGGAAGAGAGGAGAAGAGCAAACAGTAGAAGAAAACAGGGGAGGAAACAAGATGAGAGGATAGGAAACAAGAGGAGAGGGAACAGGAGAAGAGGGAAAATCAGGGGAGACAGGAAGAGAGAGGAGGAGAGAAGAGAAGAGAAGCGTTAGTAAACAAGATTAGATAGACAAATTGAAGAGACAAAAGTGCAGCCCGTCTGTCTCTTTGAATGACTACATGACTCTTAAAGCCATTTGCAACCAATAATCAAGGTGAGGAGCATCAAATCTTTGTAACCAGTGAAATTTAAAGAAAAAAAAAAGAAAGGGAGATCAGATGAAAAGAAAGGGGAGGAGTAGAGAGGAAGGACAGAGAAGACAGACGGTGACAGGCGTGTTCTGACAGAAAAAAAAGGTTAGAGACTAGATGAAAGAGACGTTGAGTGTCAGACAAAAATAGAAAGTAAAAGATACACACTAAACTAAAGATACTGACATGAAGTTTGAAAGGGCAAAGCATTGCTCAATGCATGTCCCAAAAACTGTTGACGCCAGATTATCTCACATTATTTCATCTGGTCTGCGTGAGTTATTTGAAGGCACAGAGTATGAATTAATGAATAACAATAACGTAACAATTTGACAGCAATTTATACTTTGAAACAATGTTGTCTGTATTTATTAAAATCCGGAGATAAATTGAATAAAAAATAATAGCCATAAGCCTGAGCGAGAGATGCTGTGCATAACTTTGCCTCCAAGAGATTTTTTGTTTGTGCTCAGTCAACGGAACAAGGTTTTTATGGAATTCAAATCAAAACGTAGCTTTATACACAAATGCTGATTTAACAGCGGAGTACAAAAATATGATTTCTCGGGGGTCAAATAGACTAGGCAATGGAAAGATAGGCCTCAAATGTATTATTGAGTGATCTGTGCCTTGTTTTTGTCACCCCGACCCCCAGCTTAACTTGTAAATATTTAAAAATGATTTTAATATTTTTATAGCATTGCATTTTTATCCTAGTATTTTTAAACCTTTGTTGTTTTGTTTTAGTACTTGTATATGCCAACAACGGGGTGTGAGAGAAACGGCATTTCAATCCTTTATATGTCCTGTAAATATGGCAGAATTGACAACCAAGTTGACTTTGAACTTTGAAGTGCCCCTCGAACTGAAAGAAGCCAAGGTAGACAGTGAGTTAGAAAGAAGGATAGATCAAGGTAACACACTGATGGATGGCTCATACAGTCACCAGAAGCAAAGAAGCAGGGAGAGTTAGATGATGGTGAATTAAAAAGTGTGTCTTCGTGAGTGTGTGAAAGAGAGGTAGAGTGAGAAAAGCTGGACTGCATGTAGCATCTGTGCTTTCATGTAGTGGTGTACTTGTTGGATTATGTCCAAATAAATCACATTTGAATTAGAATTTTCAAGAGAGAAAGCACTGAAATCTTTCTGTTGATATCTGTCTCAACACAAAGATCAGCACATGTAGATACTGTATATAGGCATGAACTTATGACTCTTCCTCGAAGGAATGGAAACAGAAAACTTCTAACTGTTCACATCTCAAAAAGTGTGTTTGATCATTTGAAACTAGATCGCCTATAAATATTGCAAAGAGGATTTGATTAAAATCAAGGAAACAGGAGGAGAGGAGAGATTTTGGCAGCCCTGCAGCCAAAACATTTTCTCCATCCATTTATCCATCCATCCATCTTATCCTGCTCCCATCAACTGATCCATCTGACATTCCCCCTGTCAACCCACCAATCACCCATCCATTCATCCTTCTTTTATTCAGCACTCAATCTATGATATCATCCACCCATTATGCTTCACCTGCCCTATATTCCCCCATTAGTTTCCTCATTTATCTCTCATAATCATCTAACCATTCATCAGTCCATCTATCAGCCATGTCCAGGTACCTGGTATCTCCCGGCCATTACGAATCCAGCGCAGGGTGGCGGCCGGCTTGCTGCGCGGCGACACACAGGTGAGCTCCACCTCGCCGCCCTCCACGGCCTCCTGCTTCACCTCCACCGTGGGCGTCTCCGGGGGCACCAAAACAGAGAGCGTCGCCACCTGGTGGTGCGTGGCATCTGTGTAGAGCTGGCAGAAGTAGCCGCCCTCATCCGACACGCTGACGTTGGTCAACGTGATGCGTACCAGCCGTGGCGTGAAGAGCACCATCTGGAAACGGTCGTCCTTCAGGGCTGGAGGTGGACGAAGATAATGGAGAGAGTAGAAGTAGGATGGAGGTGGGGTGGAAGTAAGACAGCATGGGAAGGGGTTGTTGAGGAGGAGGGGAGTGGAGAGAGGAAGACGAGGGGAGGTGCAATAGGTGTGAAGATGGGGGGTAAGTGACAGGAGGAGTGGCCAGGAAGGTGAGTACATAGGTCATTGGCAGAAAAATAACAATATGTCTGTGTAGTGAGACTAAATTTAAATAAAATACTAAATACTGTATTAATGTAAATAAAGAGTAAAAGTAAAAACAAAAAACACAACAAAAAATACATAACATAATTGATTAATTGTTTTCTAATGCTTCAGAGACAAACAGAGCATTAAGAATTGTTTTTGTCATGGTGCTTTCATTGCTTGAAATACACCACACACACAAGATAAGACTGCCAAAGTGAGTGTCATAACTTGTATTAACATATTTTACTGGCAGGATTTTGCTTGCTTTATTTTGAATTTGTTTTTAGATGAGAAGCACCTCAGGGAGTGGGTTTGTACCTCACTCACAAACCCACTTGCAGTATTCATATTTAGCAGCAAGTTCTCCACTCGCAGCTGTTTGGTCATTGACAGATCATTTCTACCAATGTAAACCTAGCTAGATAATCAGACTGAATTGGCATTTAATTTCACTTCATTATTGGTCTGACATTGTTTTCATGTTAGCATGTTTTCTGTTTCTATTTCTTTGGCCCAACCAATCAGTCAGTAAGTGATGTATCCGTCCTACTGAAGTCATTTTCAGTCAACATGGAAAGCAGTTACAGTTGCAAAGCAGTTCATTTCTGTAAGTTGACAACAACCTGCGTATCTGCGTCAGTCTTATCCAGCCATGTTGCATTTTCTGTGGACATTTTTCTGTTGTTATTTTTCTGGTTTTGGCTCAGAAAGATGACATTACATTCTGAATATCTGCTCTGTTGGCTTGGATGCTACAATCACTAACTAGACGAGCGAAGTCAGTTAATGTGAGTTACCCGCTGAGGGATGCTGGTTACGGGCCAAGTCAGTTACCAATCTAGTGGGTTGCCAAAGTAGGCATGTGAACTACTTGGCTCGGCAAAGTAATGGCCTAGCTCGGAGAGTGGGTAGCTCGGAGAGTGATAAGAGATCCCGCCGGTCTCTCATTTACCACTGCCGTCTTGTCAGTGACTAAATCGGTTGGCGGCTTCGACATAAACATAGGCTCCTCCGGCCTCTCAGTAGTCTTATTTTTGGCATTTTCCCTGCACCATACTAATTGGCTTGGTTCTTTTTCCAGCCAGGGAAACAACCAGTTTGAACTGCTGGAAAAATCTTCCATGCAGCCAGCTGTTCAGAGGTCTGGAGCCAGGCTAGTGCAAACCTGCACCACCTACAGGGAAATAAAATAATAGCAGTTCAGACTGTAGATAAAGGAACACTAACGTTGCCACTTACGGGCCAAGATAGTGACAGTTGCTTGCACTTTTCTTGCCGAGGGCGCAGGTTAGATTGTAACTACAGGTCCAGAGTTGCAGGGCTGAAAGTGCTAGCGCTGTGGCCCTGCAGTTGAATGACATTGGCCGGGCCTGGTTGCAGCCACTTCAGATCAATAACATCATGTACACTTTATCATTTATAATTTATTAATTAATTAAATTTGTTTTTTTCTGTTTATCTTTGAAAATACAGTACATTTACGTTTTTGCAGGCATTAATTGGCAAGTACATCAAAGAGAAGCAAGGGCAGCTTCAACTGATTGTTATGAGATTCACAGCTTTGTATTCAGTTATTCCTTAGCCTCAAGATAGTTTGTTCTGTATTATCAAACAGTCAGTTCTATCCCCCATAGTCTGGAACAAGAGTAGAGTGTTTGCCGCCCTCTAATTCGTGATGTCACTCCCATGGACAGCTCTGCAGAGGAAAAATTGCAAAAAATGGGAGAAATAGTGGCTGTGACAGCACCCGAGACGATTTTCTGCTCTAGAATTGATAGTGCTGCTAAATCTAAAGCTCAGTTTGTTATAAAAAGTTCAGAGAGAGTTTGCAAAGTCAGTCTTGATGGAGCAGCTCCAGGCTGTACATTGATACAACATAACAGATGTCTTGGTTCTCTCATTTCCAGCTTTGAGGGAGAGTGTTGTTCATTTTCCCAAGCACTGATTGGACTATCCTAAACTAGAATGTATTCATTCATTCTCTTTGTAACTGCTTGCTTTATTCCTCTGTAAGCCCATTTCTAATTAGCGTCTGGTATTTTTATTGTTCAACTTATTAGGTTTTAATCATTATTGTTTTACTTGCTGTGAAGCACTTGGTAACTCTTTTGAAAAGTGCTATGCAAATAAAGCTTATTGCACAACCAAAAATTATTTTAGGAAAGCTATTAAATTGGGTGATGCTACCCTTTGAGTCAGTGAGAGACAGGCTAAATACTACAATTTTACACAGTTTAAACACTGCAATTCAGACTATGGAAAATTAATATAGATTGAAAACGAAGAGTAAAAAAAACGCATCAGCTTTCTAAACTCTTAATGCTATAGCCAATCCTTGACCTTGGACCAATGAGATACAAACCCCATGATGCACAAAGGAAAAAGAAAAGAAGGCACAGTGAAAGGGAGGATGAGAAGTGAACATGCAACAATTTTCCTTTTGTTACTGAAGAAAGAGTAGACTCAACCATGAGAAAAATGGTGATAATAACAAATAACGCTAATAACAGTCTGTGGGTGACAGTGGCTCGATGTCCATAGATTCTCATTCGAGACTTACTTTGTATCGACTTGACTGTGAAATCTCTCCCTCACTTTCCATCTCTGTTTTATTCTGTCCCTCTCTGCGCTCCTTTGTGTTGGTTTTGGCTCACATCAGACTCTTCCATGATGTAACAACTGGCCATCTCGCAGCATAATTCATCACAAAACAGACACTACGGTATAGATATTGGCTTTGTGTGTGCATGTGTGCGAGAGAGAGAGAGAGAGAGAGAGAGAGAGGAGGAGGAAGACAGAGTGAGAGAAATAGTCTTATATAGCTACATAATGCGGCAGGCGGGAAAAAATATTATAGACAGAAACAGAAATTCACAGGGGACTGAGAGAGCGGCCTGGAGCAATGGAGTTAGTCCACTCTTCCTGGAAGAACACCACACTAATCTCTCCACCCCACCCCCAGAATTTTCCCTCCACCGGATGGCAGCGAGAGCATTGTTAGAGAGCTATTCCCCACAGATAGGTAAATCTTTTTTCCCTCTCTGCACTAAATGGCAACTAAATGTCAGACTTCTGTTCAAGTCCAAGTTCACCTTTATTGTCCTATCTCATTTGCATGCTGAGGAGAGTTGGCAATAGGGGGAGAAAGAGAGATATGGACCACTGAGGAAAAAGGGTCCATTTGGTTAGTTCCACCACTCTATTATAGCTATCAGTCCCCACAATCTCATAAAACACACCCCTGACTGGTTGCTCACTTGCAAAACAGGCAGCCTAATTCACAGCACTTACAGCAGCGCCTCTATTTGGGCAGTTAGTGTGGAATGGCTCGGCACAGAAAGGTTTCAGTTTGTTAGTCTGATATCTGGGTGGCAGATGGGCAATAGGCAGAAATGGAAGAGCCCTACAGCGAGTGATGAAGCAAACGTGGAGGTAGAGAGAGCCAGAGTGAGATGTAATTTACGCTCCTGGAAAATGTCCCCAACGAGGCTCTTCGGTGCTTACGGGAGCCAAATTAGTTACGGGAAGCCATCTATACTTTATACCATGCCTAACCTTTGGATCATTTCCCAGTGCTGTCTCTTTCTCCATCACCCGACGCTCCCTTTTTTTTTAAAATTCTCTCTGTTGCTGTGTCTTTCTTAACCTTCCACCCTTTGTCTCATTCTCCCCTACACTTTTCTTTCATTCTAGCTTTCACACCCAGTCTTCCTCCTCGCTCTGATTAGGCTTCATTGCGCTTTCCGAAGGGTACAAGTCCATGTCTTGTGGGTGAGCAGACGGGGTGGCTCTGTTTAAATACTTAATGGAACTTACTGGTAGTGCTGATCTGGTAGAATTGGGGGGAGAGTTAAAAGTAAGGTTTCCCAAAGCAGCGACCTCAACTACCCAATTAAGGCCTCTCTGTGATCAAGGTGACTAACAACTGAAGAAAAGTTGTGTAGAACAAAAGTATTTGAATGCTGTACCAGTGAACAGTGAAAGCGGCTCTTTTCTCTTCAGTATTTTAGTCTAATCTTAGCGTACTGCTCAGAAAATCTTCAGTGACAACAATTTTGACAGAGACTGTTCCCGAGGGGAGTGTGGGTGTCTTGATTGTCGAATCAATGTAATTACAAGTTCTGGAAGTTGTAATGATTAGAAATGTGAAAAAGTGTAAAAATTTCACATACTTAAGTATCATGCCATGTGTTTGCAAACATGAAAATGTATGCCTTTGAGATTTTTGCATTTATTTTCTGTAGTTAAAAATGCAGTATGTTCTAGCAGTTCTGAGATAGTTTGAGCATAGTTTACCTTTATATAAGCTGATGAAAGTATTGCTGGAAATGTCTCTTAACTCATCTTCATCATGTGGAGGTTTAACTGCAAGGTCAGCTGCAGAAAATCAGGTCTGGATCTGGCAGCCATTCATTTCTTAACACTTCCACAAATCATTTCTTTATTCACAGTGCTACAGTTGAGGATGTCTACTTACTTACTACATCAAACTACTAGCACTTGAATTTATTTTCCATTTTATATACCGGAGAGATGATTAATACGCAGCCAGTTTAAGGCTGTGTGAGACTGGCACTTGCAGGGTCCCTGTAGCTAAGGAGTTCATTATCTTTCACAAGCTCAAAGCCATGAGACGAATACAACAACTGTAACATTTTGAACTAAAATTTTGGTTGTCTGATGCTCTGCCAACCTGTTTGAGCTAATTTCTATGTCGGATCACTTCGACTGTGTTTTTGACATGATTTGGGAAAAACTGCTGAGCAAAAGAAGAACATTACTAGCACACAATACAATGTGAGCTCAAAATCCAGCACGTGTGTGCAGTTTTGTGCTGTTCCTCTGTTAATGAGTAGCCTCAGTTTACTTACAATAGATTTGTAAGTAAACTGATTTTGCTGATTTGTTAGTTGATTGGATGTTGTTACAGTTTGCCAATTTTGTGCCTATTTGCATTGGTCAGTGATTTTAACACAAAGTCAAGCCCACTACATCCAACAATTTGTTTATTATAACTTTACCTGTTTTGGCTTTTTTGCAAATGACTTGGGGGAATTTTTTTTTAATTTTTTTATTTTTTTTTACACATTTTGCACAACCAATTACTGGTATAACTATCAGCTGCTATTGGGTTGGTGTACTGTATAAATAATTTCAAACCCTAAACAAAACATTCATTTAGTTGTTAGGTTGACATGGTCTTTTAAGCTTGAATGACCAAAACTATTTGAATATATTCAAATTCACCCTCTTGCCCTTAACTCTAAACATTTACAAACCACAGTTTTACACCATAACCTTAAACCCGAGCTAATGTCTTCAGAGGTTTATCACATAGATTACATAGGGCATAAATAGCTATTGCTACACCACAAAACATAACGCAAAAAATAAGCGCAAAATTAAGCTGCCCCACACAAATTTCAAAGGCAATGTTTAATATCCTTGATCATTGTTATTTTACTCAGAGGTTTCCTAGCAGCACTAGCAGAAAATCTGGCTAAGGTGGCAGCTTTTGCCCTTAATTATTTAAGAAAAAACATGTAGTGTTTGCCTACCCTGAAGCCCTTAATGAAATCTGCTTTCATTATAATATTGGTTACAATGATAATTTGCCATATAACCACCTTTAAAAAAACATGTGATTGCCAAGGCCATGCTCTAATGAGGAGCTGTAATAAGTTATGATCTCATCACAGGGGTTAACTGGATTATGCAGAGTGCTTCAAACTATGCTTTTAAAACTGTTAAAGCAGTCACACTGTTAGGGCAGAGAATAAAACCATCTCCTAAATTAACTCTGGGGTTATCTGACTTTTTAATGTGGAATCACTTTAAAGGCAAAGTGAGGACATTTGCAATAAGAAAAATGTAAAGTGCATGTGTTGGTGAGTCATTGCTAATGTTTTTAAAAAGCTGGCTTCAAATGTCACTGAGGGCAAATACATAGACACAGATAGATTAGGTGTTTCTGCAGAGACGAGAGTGCGCGCACATACACACCTCGCGTGCCGTTGAAGAAGAGGGTCTGTCGGCGGGGATTCTGGATGACCACGATTGATCCATCATAGTTCTGCAGGCGGCAGGAGATCTGGGCCGTACCTCCCTCCAAAACTGTCACATTCTCTGCCTGCACCGCCTGACAGTGGGCTGATGGAGAGAAAAATGCACGTTAATATAGTGATGGGTGGATGATGGAGAGAAAGAAAAAGCGGGAGAGAAGAGGAGAGGGACAAACAGGAGGAACAGATGCAGAGAAAAGATGTTCAATTTGCGCCTCACTTGAGATAGAACCTTTCAAAATAAGGCACTTAAAGCATCCTTCATTTACTCGTTATTCATCATATGGACACAAGGGAGAAATGGAGAGGGGGAGGAAAAGAGAGGAGGAGACAGAGTGATAGAGATAAAGAGATTGAGAGCGAGAAAAGAGACACTGAAGGACGCAACAAGTAAAAGAGGGTCCTTATGAACAATGTGTTCTTATGATTATAATAGGGATGATTATAATTACTGCCATTCATCTTTTTACAAGCACAAACACACATACAAACAGCCCTTTTGCCTCTGGCTAGTCTAACAGAATGCATCAACACACACATTTGAATATATAATACCTTATTAAATCTCTAAGAAGCTGTTGGTCTAGAATATAAAACACACACCAGCACAAACGCACACATTAATGAACACACATAAACACAACCATGGGCACATATGGACGAACACACTCACACAAAGTCACACAAACGGATCACAGGTTGGACTGCGGCCCTGCCACCACCTGTGTGTATGTTAATAGTTTAAACTGCAGCCTTTTCGTATGAGTCTGTGATCGACTCAGAAAACACTGGCCAAAGTACGGAGCAGTAAGACCATGGTGGCAGACTCAAATGCACTTCACACATTCTTAATGCCATTTCTCATCCAGGTGCAAGCTAAACCAATTGATTACACTCCATTATCCCAATGTAATGGTTCTTATTACAGGTATTTGGAAAATGCTAGGGGGGATCGCACACCAGCTAAGGCTCTTGCGAATGAATATGCTCATACGCACAGACACCTGTATGAACATTCATGTGTGTGCATGTGCTCCAGCAAGTACACACTCCCAAATAAGGATGCATAGACACACACAGAAATATGCATGCATGCGGAGTGACACACACACATACACACTCAGAAACTTTAGCATATTATCTTTTTCAAACAAACTTGTCTGGCCCCTAAACCCAATATTTTTAGACAAGGGGGATGAGGAACAGCAGGGAGCCTCTTTGATGTTGCTGACAGCCCAAGAGTTGGTAATGAGGAGGTTGATTATGCTCTGATTGGAGCGCCCTCCGTGTTTGTGGGTCAAGCTGTTGACACGGCACGGCTGAGTCACACCTCCCGCTGAGCACAATGGACACCGAGCTCTGCTGTTTGAATTTAAATGATTAATCCGCAATTAGCTGTAAGGCTACAGCCAGGAGTGGAATGTGATTGCCTTGAAGAGAGAACCAGCTTGCTGGGCTCCCCAAACTAGTATTTACCAATTAGCATCCCCATTTGCATTCCCTCTCTCCCTGGCAAAGTGCTGGCCGTGGGGAGGATTTAGAGAAAGAACGACATCAATATTGAAGCATGATGATGAAGCAGGCAATAAGGTGTGCCGATAAAGACGGGACTATATATATTTCACTGCTGGGTCTAGCAGTGTCTCTGAGCTCTGTAAAACACCTTCAGAAGGCAGGGAATGTTGTGAGACAAACAGATGGTGGCTGCCATAGCAGGAGTTGCTGACTTGACTGCTTTGGGCCAAAATAAATGTCTATATCTGCAACCGAGCGAGTCCTAACTTTCAGTGTGTGTGTGTGCGCACACATGCACAATAGGTTGCCATGTGCATTGGGTGTGCATATGCAGGGGTTGGCATATTGCAATTAAGCTACTTTGACATCATCTGATCCCGCCAATTTCATCCAAATTTAATTCTCCCCTCGATTTTAATCTCTTTTAATGAAATACTCAAAGCCTACATATTCATCACATCAGGGGAAACAGAGAGACACATTGGATATTGAACTGAAGACAGAAAGAACCCAAAAGGGGATAAAGACAAAGGGGACTCTAATACTCTGTGGAACAGAGAAAAAAATCTTGACAATTACCACTAATTGTAGTCATTATTGCTCCCATTCTCTGCATCAATATTGTGATTCATATCGAGGGCCATCAGGGCCTGCCCCTGCCATCCCAATTATTTTTCTAATGGCTGTTATTACTCATCACCGTGGCAACCAGGCTAGGCCGCCATTGTTTTAAACAGTGTTAATTGTAATAGTGCCACTGTGCATCCTGACAAAGTCAGTGCAGTGTCTGTGTGTGATTAGTGACCCATCAGAACCAACAGAAAGAGGGCTTCAAGTAGGAGAGCGACTCCAAACAAAGAAAGCGGTCAAAAGTTTGCCTCTGGGAGGAGGCCAGAAAAACGAATTAGCTGTCCATTTGTACACCCACTTCTCCTGACAGCTGTCCCCCCTTCAAAGGAAATTAGCTGCAGTGGCGTAGCAGTAAAGCGCAAAGAACAGCGACAAAGAGAAATAAAAATAAAAAATTGTTAACCGCTGTTAATGGCTGGCATCCGCTGTCGCCTGCTGAGAGATGCCACCCAGAAACACCTGCTGGCTGCTGGTGGATGATCAATCTGGGCAAAGAGAACAGAGGAATGGAGAGACGGTGGGGGAGTGAGGGCTCTAACCAGGAAATGATAGCAGGGAGTTAGGAAGTGATGGTTTGGGTATAATAATGCAGCTGGCAGGGGCTGGACAAAATATACGAGAGATGACGCATATTCTTTCACTCCCGCTCATAACGCAGCTGGGTACAGCACTTTAGTTTGACTGTAGGTTTTATAGGCTTCCCATCAAGGCCATGAGCCTGTGCTTCTGATCATCAGTATAGTACAGTACAGAGGGGAAGGGAATCAACATCTGTGACAGAAGTATTAATTTGGCCCTCATTAAAATCTGTGCCCATAATAAAATATTCAAGCATCAAATCATATTGGGAGAGAAAGCTGAGAACAATCGATACCATGGTAGTGCACTGACGACTATGATCAACGGATAAATAAAACAGGAGGGGGAACAAAAACAATCACTTCTCTCTCCAACCAAGCGGTGGCAGTATTTCATAGCAGTGAATTGGTGCTTCTCATCATTTGAAATGCCTCTACCCCCGCTGTCACGGCCCCGGAAAAGAAGGAGCCTTTATTTACTACGGCAATAGAGATCTGAGAAGGGCCATCATTTCAAAATACATAAACAAATAAATAAATAATAGGCGTGCAAATTCATAAGACAAGGCTGTTCAGGGGACCGTCCTAATGGTCCCGCAATGGGGTTGAGTTATAGGCCGAGGGAGGCAGGGGATAGAGGGACAGAGGGAGGGGATGAAGGGAGGTGTGGAGAGTTAAAAGAGGGGGATTTGGGAGGCAGCCAGGTGGACTGCTGGCTCACCCTTGGTCACGGTAAATTCTAGAAACTGCCTCACTGGTGCAGGGTTAGCGGGCTGAATTACCGCCTTGCTGCGTCTCTCTCCCTCGGTTTCACTCTCGCCTTATTTCTCTCTCTCCATGTCTCTGAGAGTGAAGAGAGGAAAAGATAGGACAAAAAGACAAGCCACATAAGAGATGAGCTGTCTCCATTTGCCCCAAACAAGCCCCCATGTATCCTTGAAGCAGTGCACTCACTGTCTCCCTATTCATTATCTCTCATTATCTTTTAGTTGGAAGTGGGCCAAGAGCTTGTGTTGTCTTTGCATGCTGGCCACGGATTTACAAGGGAATCGATGCAGGAGACTACAATGCACAACCCCTTATGTTATTACTGCTTTAATTAAAACAATAACAGCAACTCATAGTTTCCACTTTTATGGGGTCGTCTGTTGGTAACTTTTCCATCTCTTCCCATCTGGATGTACATTTTTCCCGCTTTCCCCTGAGTCTGCGAGGCGAACCAGTTTCCACAGTATGTATGCAAATGAAGTTTATGTGTGCAAGCGTGTATGTGTGTGTATATTCACACTTGCTCCAGGTTAATCACAGAGTTTTGTGGTGTACTGACTGTGAAATAGCTGACTTTGAGGTTCTTCTCCATACCTCCCTCTGCAGACCCACAACTCTCCCCCATTCTCTCTCCCCCCTTTCTTTTCCCAGTCTAAAATTATCACTCCATCTCTCTCAGGGAGCCAGAACTCTGCCAATCAAATCCAGTGCAAAGAAAAAAAAGATGCTTCCTCTATAAATAATACATAATCCTTTACAAATCTCGCTCTCGTCTCTCTCATTACCTTCGTTCTGTCGTTTTCTCCTGTCCTTTTCTTCCCTCTCATCCACTCAGCCTTTCTTCTCATTTTTTGAGTGCCCCCCCTCGCTTACACTTAGTCCACAACTCGTAATTCTCTCCTCCTGCCGCATTCGTTTCTAATCTCATTCTCACCATCTCCCTCTTTCTCCTTTTATTTAAACCCGCAGTCTCTCCATCCCTCTCCTCCCCACCTTCTGCCTGATCTAATCCCCGATTCCTCCTCCCTTCATCAGTCCCTTTTCCTTTCTTCCTATCTTCTTCCTCCATCTCTTCTCCCTTATCTTTTATTGCATCGTTCATCATGCATATTTCTCATCAGCGCTGTCCTAAAGATTCCTCTCATTCTCTCCTGGGCCTCAGGAGAATAGTTGCAACTCTTTCTTTCTCTCTCCTGTTAGCTGCTGTCTCTTCACTCCTGTCCCTCCTTTTTCTTTCTTCATGTAGTTCTTTCCCCCCCTTGCAATTGTTTCCTTCCAAGCTGCAATAGGCTTTCATTCCCCTTGCAATCTCTCTCATTCTTTTTCTTTTTGTGACTCAGTGGGAATCTTTTCCTGCCTCTCTGCTGGTTCTATCTCCACACTCTCCTCCGCTAAATGTGATTTGTTCTGCAGCTCAAGTCTGCAGCATAATCGCACTGTTTTTATAGTGTGCTGGGAGAGCAGAAGAGAGGGAGCAAGGGAAAGACAGAAAAAAGTGAAGGGAGTGAATGGGACAAGAGGACAAAACAAATTAGTGGAGCGGGAGACTGAATATTCAGTTTTTCCTCCTCTTTCATCTTCTTCTCTACTTTTGCTTCTTTTAATTGCCAGTTGTATAGCTCAACTCACTCTCTCTCTCTCTCCACTTTATATCCCTCTCTATTTCTCTGTCTGTCTTTTTTAATCTCTCTCTCTCTCTCTTTGGCAAGGAATTTCAGACCCTCTCTCATTTGACTCTCTCTCCATCACCCACTGGTGTACTATGAGCACTGCACTGCTAATCAGCCAAATCAGCATAAAATTGTCTCTGTTCACTTATGACCTCTCATTAGAAACATTTACTTTCATTTATTTATATATTTCACATCCTGTTTTTAACACCCTGACTTTGCTCCCCAGTCACACTGCCTCCATCCTCAGCATTGAAATTTGTTGTCTTCTTCCTCTCATCACTTCCATCCTTCTTTTCCTTTTCCTTTGACCTTCGTATCTTTATGTCTCTCCAGACCTTTGGTGTATTTTAATCCCTCGTCCCTCTCTTGCCCCATCCTCTCTTCTTCCCTCTCCCACTGCTTTGCATCTCCCTGAGACCTCTCCTTTCCTTTTGTCCACCCATCACGTTACTCACACTGCTCTGTTATTCACCTCTTCTTACCCTTCACAGCACCATCTTCCCCTCTCTCTCTTTTTTTTCCTCTCTTTCTGACAGTTAAAGCTGGTTAGCTCTAACTACTGTGCAGAGTTTTATGGCCCGGGTCTGTCACAGCCCCAACAACCCTGCGACAATGGCCACCACACACACCCCAACAGCGGCTTAAAGGAAATTTACAGGGCTATTATGCGATGGCTACCACACTGGAGATTCACCACAGCCAAAAGCACTGGTCTTAACACCCCTACAAAATCCACCACATGGCTGCCTTCCCTTTAGTGTGTATCTGTGGCACACTTGTGTGTGATGCTGATGAGTGTGTATGTTGGAGAGAGGAAATGTTCGGGCGTGTGCATGCATTTAAAAGCAAGATTATGTGTGTGCTTGCTTGTGTTAAATGTGTACGAGAGAGTATATGTGTGTGCACATTCAAGGCCCAACACAAAACTGCCCTACTGGCATGAATTACATAACCATGCTGACTGCCAAGACACAAACTCATTCTTTCTCTGTATCCCTCACTCCCCTATTGTCACCCCCACCCAGCATCCCACTCAACATCCCACAAAACACAATGTCCTTCTGTTGATCTAATATGCAAAAAAAAAACCAACAAAAAAAAAAACAGTGCTGAAGTGAGATTTTGGCTGGCACAGTGGAGCGGGTACTGTGCACAACGGCACAACACTTGTTTACCAATGAGCAGCAGGGAAAGAACATCTCCCTGTATTAAATGCATAATAATAATGACATGAGATATTAATAGCACCTAGCAACTCTGCCACTGATCCCACGCCACTTCATGTACTCCTTTTTCTCTCCATCCCTGCTTCGTGTTCAATCACTCTTATGACTCTTGGTTTAAAATCTCGACCTCATGCAGCTCTTTTTGAGGCTTCGTCTCTTGTTTCATCTCTGGACCCCTCCCCTCCATCTCTGCCTTTCTTGCACACACACACACACACACACACACACACACACACACACACACACACACACACACACACACACACACACACACACACACACACACACACACACACACACACACACACACACACACACACACACACACACTGCGTTGTTCTCCATCTCTGTCTTGCTATTTTTCTTTTTACATACAGTACAAGTTTCTATCTGACCAGGTCCTTCTTTCCTTGTGTCAGTCTGTCTCTCTCTCAAAATATATTGGTATCCTGCACTGCCCCCCAATTTTCTTTCTATTCGACATCCTCTCCATTTGGCTCGCTATATCTCTTCCACTCTGGGGTCCAACTTTCTTTTATTAGGTTCTTCAGAGGAAAGGCTTCAGCCACTGTTATATCTCTCTTTCTTTCTCTGTTTTTATTCGTGACTGTTTCCCTTTAAGTTTCCCTTTAAGTCTTTTGGTCCATCAGTCCACTCTCTTTCTCTGCCTGGTCTCTCATTCCCTGGTACTTTCACCTCCTGGGCATATGCTCCTGTCTTCATATTCTCTCTTAATCTTAATTACCAATTCTAACTTAATTACCAGCATTTTGAACAATTCATTTGAAGCTCTCATTTCATGATTCCATCGCGAGCTATTCCTCCCTTGGTCATGTGCTGGGCACTGCACTGGATCTCATTCTGTATCAATTTACACCAATTAGTATCATATTCATAATTGTTCTCTTTTTATATGACAGAGGCACACTGAATTGCCACTTCCTGGCTATAATATGAAATGAGTGTGTACATGTGAACATAATGTGCTTAATTCCCAGACTTATCTGGCATGTAATGACACCTGAGTTTCCCTCTAGAATCGATACTACACATCTTATTTAATCTGTATGTGTGTGTATGTGCATGTGAGTGTTCATGCATGCATGACTTACGAGTGATGCAGAGCAGGACCAAGACCAGGTTGCGCAGGGCCAGAGAGAAGGGGGCAGGGAGGAAGCGGCAGAGGACAGAGCTCCGGACAGGCCTCATTGTGTATTGAGAAGCTGTGTGTGTGTGTGTGTGTGTGTGTGTGGATGTGCACGTTTGATCAATGGCTCCTCTGTGACCCTGCCTGCACTGCTACAGACAAACTAGTCCATACACACACACTCTGATTTGTTCTCAACTCCAATGCTGCAGACACGTGCACACGCTAACTGCCCAGCTTTACTTCAATGCAATCAGACAGAAGTTGTTGTTTGAGGACAACACTTAAAGAAAGGACTCTTATGTGCTACACTGCATCACAACACATGCAAGCAAACTGTTTTAGCTGCTAGATCGCATGTAACTGAATTGTAGTCACAGCTTGCACGCAATGCACAGAAGTTTGGCCAAAGCTCAGGGCGTTATCGGAGCTAGTGATATAGACACAATATCACAATGCATACAGAGATGAGCTTAGAGCACCAAAAAATTCCACTGTTGACTTAAGCACCTTGTGCTGCTTAGAAAGAACTTACGACATGTGTTGTCTTAAATCCATACAGTGCAGAAGCTTTGCTGCTACAATGCAGTACAGGAGCCCAGTCCCAACTAAACAAAATGGCAACAATGCAAACACTGTTAGGCTAGCTATTTTCTACCACAGTGCTCTGAGCCTCCTGAGACCAAAGCCCAAGACTCTGAGATCAATAAACCAGAAAACCAATACCAAAAGGGACCAAAGCATACCTGCAATACTGTGTTCTTTACCAGCAAGGGTATTCAGTAATGGCAGCTATGCAATTAACCAAACGAGGGACAACTTAATTAGCTCATCCCTGACATCCCTGTACACTGCAGTGTCAAACTCAGAGCTAAGCTAGTTCTGAGCACCAGGCACCTGAACAATCAGCCACAAAATTAACCACAACAACAGGCTTGTCTCCTGTAGGTCAAACCACACTCCTCCAAGGAACAGAAAACATCAATAATACTATATTTCAGTCAGATACAGGTTGAGAAACTGTTCCAAAGCAAGTCAAGTTTATCTCTACTGATGTTGACTGAATGCTTACTTTTGAAACAGAGCTACCTACATTGCTGTGCCCTCGGGGACAGAGAAATCTGGGGCAACAATGTTCATTCTCGAACAGATTGTATTTTAATGAGTCAAATAAGTTTTTTTTGCACTTCTCACCCGACAAATCGGCAAGTAGGAGTCAATGTTCCTTTGAGCTATCACCAAACTGGCCAGGCCTCTGGAGAGATGGAGACACTATCTTGCAACTCATCTGGAGATAGCTAAGGTTAAATAAAATCCATTGAGCTTGAGTGCTGCTCTATAAAGATAGAGAGTGCAAGTGCTTGCCCTGTGTAGAATAACCAACTTGCAAGGGGTTGAGCAAACTGCAGTCAGACGCTTTAGTTTCAGATATTACACTTTTTGGTCTGCTATTTTACCCCAGAGACTTGCACATTACTCTCACAAGGTATCTACCATTATTCGCTTGAATGCTAGAACTCTTTTGATATGCTATCATGTATACACTGTAGAGTAAATGGACAGTGATTTTACATGGTAATTTTAGACTCCTCAGAATAATCACAGGCTATCAGACGGTATAATCGTGCAGCATCGACCTGCCTAACGTTTCCTTTCCAACATGCTCCACTGGGTGCAGTCAGTGCCTGGGTGCACTCCAGATACACACTCACTCATACACACTGATCTGAAAGCCTTCTGTGTTTAAGGTCCGGACAGAGTTCCGCTGATTGTCAGGACCCAATGCATCGTCAGTCTCTGGGACTGTGTTGCTCTTGTATGTTTGTATGTGTAAGTATGTGTGTTTAATCTGTGTGTGTGTTTGTAGTGCAGAAACAAAGCGTGACAAGCTGCGCCACACACCTCACTGAGCACTATCTAATGGAATAAAGTGCGGGTGTCATCCTTAGATTACTACACCCTGCCTGCTCTCTCTCTCACTCTCTGTGCCACTGCAAACACAATGAGCTCTAACGGCAATGGCCCTGACACTTCTGGCAAAGCCGAAAGCGGATCATCGCCAATCTTCCCTACGGCGCTGACTTCACCGGTCAACTGGCTGACGCTGAGAAAATTACTCTGTGTTAGTGTGCACCCGCAACTCGGGTCTAGCAGGTCTGGGGCCTGGCAGCAGACAGACGGAAACAAAGTCTATTCACTTGTTCAAAGTGATCTCCTCAAACTGTGTTTAGTTTATCCGTTCTGCCCTCTTTCTCTCTCCTCTTCCTTCAATCCTGCAGTCAGTCCGTAGTAGCTAGTTAGTTTCCGCAAGTTTGTCCTCCTTCAGCTTTACTTCCTTCCTGTGGATCTATGAAAATTGCTATAATCCCAATGTGGTATCGTTGTTGATCACATCCATCTGTCTATCCGTTTTTCTGTCTTCCACTTGTTTATATAACCCTGGCCACCCTCCCCTTGCTTAGAATGTGTGTGTGTGTCAGTGTGGGATCAGTGTCTGCATATTTTGCATGCTATTTTGTGAAGGTTAGAGATGAGTGTGTGTGGATGGAAGCAGTGACAATGGTTGTCTTTCAGGTCAACAAACAGTGGCGGCGTGTGTGTCTGAATGTGCTTGCCTGTCCAGTGTTGACTGAAGCAGAGTGTACATTTGGCTGTCTGTTTGGCCCTTTCACTATCTACTACCCATTAATTTATCCATGCAGGCACACACAGAGGCATCATAGTGCCTCTTTATGTTAAATGGCCGTTTTTATGGCTGCAGGGATGCGCACGGCTGTCTGCTGACAAGAACTATGTACATGTTTGTGTGTGGCATTTGTAATACGAAGTGGATGTGGATAAAGCAGAAATGAATGTGACTATGACTGTTATGAGTTATGCTGATGTGAACCTGGCTCAATAAAAGGTATCAGTTCCATATTTTTACACTGATGAAACAGAAATCATTGCTAACAGCTAGTCAAACCTGTCAGTATATTTTGCATCAACACATCGTGCATAATGTAATTCCTTTGTTCATGCTCATTGCCACATGTACTATCATTATTGGCAATAAAACTGGCAATATAAAGCCAATGGTGGAAGCTAACTATATTAGACTCTGTGTCTATGACTTTCATTGTCCTGTAAAATGTGAAAGGCAACACAGGTTTGCTATTATAATAGCACCTCTACTTGCTCTTAATCAACTGATCATAAACTATCAGTTCTAATCTGCCACAAGCTTTATTTACAAACATCTTTATGCATTCAATTTGAAGCATGCTGTTCCCTATTATCAAGTCAAATAAAGTCAAATTTATTTATCAAGTGCTTTTAAGAAAATAGGGTCATCACAGAGTGCTCTATAGCAACAAAGGACATAATTACAGACAAAAAGAGGAACACATTGCAAACATTGCACTACTGGCTAGTGTATGTGTATTTGCGTGTCTACAAAGTCCCTGTGTGGGCAACCCCCTGATGGGTATATTTGTTTTTGTCGCAGTGTGCGCGGAAGGAAGGGAGGTAATGGTAAATTGTGTCCCCTGTCCCCCTTCCTCTTTTTTCTCCCCCCTCCTCTCTCATCCAAATCAAATTTTTAATGGGCTTCATTGGTGCCACCGTGGAATAAGTGTTGCCAAAGCACTTAAGGGGCTTAAGTCAGCGGCGTGCTGAAAATATTAAGCACTCAAACAGCCTTACAAGGATCCCTGCCTGCTTAAATATGCCGAGGAGGTCGTGCCAGCATTTAATACCAATGGTATTAAAGTGCTCCGACAAGGGAGAGGAACAGAAATATAGATATACACAGTATGTACCACAACTGGGAATAGCTAGAGAGAAGGAGGCTGGTGGGAAGAATGAAAAGGGGCGGTGGAGGCATGAGGTGGGGGACGTGGGACGGGGGACGGGGGATGGGGGGAGGGGGCAACAGTAGAAGTAAGGTAAGGAAGAGTGCAACTAAAGACAAAGGAGAGAAAAGGAAAGTGAAAAACAGGGGTGACAGTCGTAGAGAGGCAAAAGAGGAGAGGAAAGGAAATAAAAATCAGTGTAGAGGAGGAGAGATGCGAGGGAATCGGGCCAAGGTGTGGGAGGTAAGGGTTGATGGGATAGCTGTGAACCAGCAGCAGAGGGCTAATGCAGAGATTCTATCGGGAGGCTTATCCAAGATTAAATTTCTCTTTGTCCTTAAGGCGCTTCTTGGGTAAGCGGAAGTGTCGAATTTATTTCTTATGTCTCCCTTGAGGTTGTGCAGGCGAGTGGGTTAGAATGTATGTGTATGTGTGTGTGTCTGTGTGTAAGCGTGTTGTGGGGGGTACATGTATATGTGTCTGTGTAGGAGTGAATCTTGAGGGTTTATTAGCTGGCAAAGTGTGAAGGAGGGCATGTGTTCCTGAAAGGTAAAGATAAATCAAATGAACATCTCCCTAAGGGTGTTTCAGCATAAATGAACATTCGAGTATTAGCATGGATACATTAATGTAGGTATGTGAACTCATACATATAGATATTCATGAATATTATATGAAAAGTTTGTTTTATGGAGCTGCCACAAAAGTCCCAGACTACTTGAATATTTAATCACTCACAGCAAAGTATTATCTGAACTGTCCTGATTGAGTAATCTCCTCTGGGATTCTTTCCAGTGTAAACAAAATACACAACACTGCAACTACTGTTTGAGATGCTGCAGAACCAATGGGCTTGATTCCTTATACGCTATCTTTAACTTTTACAAGAAGAACATCAAAAATATCTAATTATAGGCCATTTTTCTTATAAAAATATATTTTGACCCAGGTTTGAGTACATTAACTAGGGTCGACATGCTCAGTCCCTCCATGGCCCTCTGCTCTCCTTCGCTCTCGTCTTTCTGATTTCTTGTTTGTCTGGCTGACTTGGTGTTAATAGCTAGCCTAGAGCAATGCACTAGCTAATCCAACAGGGTTTGCTCTGAACTCTCTAATTAGAAAAGTCACAGCTCCTCGATCTATGGACACTATCAGTGACTGCACTTTCTGGAGGCACAGCTCAGGCTACTTCCTGCTCACCTCACGCTCCTGGGCAAAGGGATCAATAAGGCCCGATCATTTGAGTATTTCAAGAGACACCACCCGTCTTTCTTCACACAAGTTAGGATTACAAAGTTTTGATTTTCTTTATTTTTCGCAGTCTGTTGACAGTAGAGCCTGGCAAATAAATAAAAATCAATGTGGCTCACATCATGCCAGGCTAACAAGAATACAAAACAGATATTAGGATTTGAATCACTGGCTTTCTGAAATTACATGATTTGGATGAGAATGCACAAGTGTTTTTTCATATACTCTTACTTTGCCTTACCTTTCTCTGTGAATCTACAGTAAAAATTCACTTTCTAGTAGACAACAAACTTGGCACTGTCTTTTCACTGTTTTTACAGGGTGGAAGGAAAGACATAAAGGCTCTGTGGTAGCCATTGTAGACATCCTATTATTAGTCTCATCCCATTATGCATTTACCATGCATCAACCGTACATTAAAGGGGACAATTTTAGCTTATTCTTTTCAAGCCTGGCAAAGAACTGAGCATGAATTTTAGAACAAAAGACTCTCAAGTGACAGTCTGCAAGAACTGAAGATGGAGAACACCATTGATGGCTGTTGCTACTGTTGTTGAATAAGCCAGTTGAAGCTCACTACTTCAGTAGAAATGCTCTATTTTGTTTAATTAACTTAATCAGATAGAGCAGTTATTTAACAAACACAAGACTCAGAACCTTTATCACATGCACATGTCTTTCATCATGAAGACTACCAGAAATGTTTCTGTCTTGGGGTCATACATGAATATGAGCAAGATTTGCAATTTGTCTCCACAGCAAATTCTGGAGAATATTCCTTTTTAGTTCCAGTGCCGACAAAAGCTTTAAAAAACAAAAAAAAAGGAAAAAAAGAGACTCCTGCAAATTGCTCACACAAAGATACATCTGGAAGTTTACCAATTTGGTACAAATAAGCCTCTTTCTATCCAAGCACAGGATCAAATATATATTCTCAGAGTATATTGGTATACCACAGTGGGGACTGACATCCTTAAATACAACATTCAGTATCCAGACAAATATTATTATATTGAACATAAACTCTTCAAAGCAAATGCAAAATGTTCTCACTGAACATATCAGCAAAACTTTCACTGTCAATGTATTTCTTTTGTTTTCACTACAATGCACTTGGTTAACGTGAGTGTAAAATTGTGGTTTAGATTAAACATTGAAAAAGTCAACAGCGACTTGAAGCATGCAATGAGATGCATTGACTTTTTCTGTATTTAACCAAAACCACAATCTTTTCCAAACCTTAAGTAAGCGTTTTAGTAGCCTAATCCTACCAGCACAACATCCTAACAGCACACAAACCCTGATCTTCGGTATCAAACTATTTGTGCTAACCTCCTCCCTGTGACTTCTGCACTATATATGAAAGTCAAACTTTGATGACGGGAAAAAACCTTGCCAGGAAATGCAATCCCGGCAGCAATTACATTCTCTACAAAATGTAATTGGCAAAGCAAATTAGTATATGTAATTTGTAGGAGACATGGTTGCATTGTGTATGTCTGAGGAGGCCCAGGCAGGGGCCCTGAAACATACCAGGGATTATAATATGTCAAAGCTACTGTTGGGCACCCAAAATAATTTCATGTTATGAATAGTACCTTTAGTTTGAACAGAAAAAAACACAGGTACAATTGAAAAATTCCAGGTACAGTTGAGAAAGACACAGCAGGATTTAAGGTAGCTGCAGGTCAGATAAAGAGAACTGCAAGATGCAAGGTGTCTCCGCAAGAGTGCAAGAGTAAACTGTATAGGCCAACCAGGGTGGAAGCCTTTTTTTACAGACATGACACTTAATGTGCTGCTGGCCCTTGCTGTTTTCATACATGCATTAATAGAAAGATACACAGTTTAAGTATGAGAAGGCATTACAGGCATATTTTATGCATAACCATGCAAGCCCCCCCAACAGAACGCTAAGCTCAGTCATCCCTTATTCAGTAAGATAAATGCAAACAGTGTTACCTGCCAAGTTGAGAACATACTGTTTTGAGCTTCCTAACGAGTGTTTCTCTGTGCGCTCTGAGCCACATGCTACACAGCTACCTGCTGGGAGTAACACTCATTATCCATGTGGCATCATACCTCCCAGACTCTCTGCTCACTGTTTTCTCTGCTGCAGTGCATGTGTCAGTCTCTCGTCTTTGTATTCCTGGTGCATGTGCTAACATTTGCGTGTTACACGTGTGGAATTCTCCTTTGTTGTGTGACAGATTGGTTGTCACTGTGCCTATATGTGCATGCACCACTTCAGTCTCTTGCTCTTTGCTTTCCAGGTATACACGATGTGTGATGTGCTATTGATGTGTATATCAACCTGTCAAGGCCGCAGCTTATGATGTTTGATTTTTGTGCACTCTGCAGGAGGATGATTTGTATATTTCGGTGTGTATGTGTAGCTGGAAGCGGGGTCTGGACCAGGTTAGCTGTGCGTTGTCGTGACATAGGGTGAGTGATTAGAATTGAGCAGCCATGTGCCACCTCGCCGGGGGGTACCCTGCCAACCGCGTTGCCCCCATTCCGCCAATTCACAAACGCCTAACAAAGAGATAATTTCTCCCTCGCATGATAAAATCTTTCCTTTCACCCAGTGTCTCAATGGAACCCTTTATGGCTTTTTTATCACATCCCTCTTTTCCCTCCCTTCCTCCATCTCTTTCTGTCTTTCTCACTATGTCTGTTGCTTTCCTGACCCCTCCCTGCTTGTTTGTCTCTCTCCCTGCTTGCCCTCTCTGCCTCTATTGCTTTTTTCCAATTCTTTTCGTGCTCTACTCTTCTCTCACTCTGACCTTACAGAGGGTCTTTGCACTGAAGTCACTCTTGTTACACTTTCTCCCGTTCTCCCTCTCTCTGGAGGAAAATCACACACTCATCAGTTTGCCAGCTCTGTTCCTGACGAGCAGGCTCGCAAGGAGAATATTAACGAAGCTCCTCAGCCAATTAACACCTAAAGCACATAACAACCTTTTATGCCAGCAGACACAGTCGCATGCATGTGCGCGCGCACTCACACACACATACATATACGTGCTGCACGTGCACACACTACTGCACACAAACACTTGCAGGAAAATACACACATTGGTTGCCACACACAAGTCAGCCTATACACACCTACAAAAAGAGCAAAGAGGATATAAACAGAAGAGCACATAAACAGAAACACACACACACACACACACACACGCACACACACACTAATAGATGGTGCTGATGAGTGTGGGTGTAGAAAGAGGGGGACATTTATAGGAGCAAGGGGAAGTAATGTAGAGAGAAAGGAGATGCAAACAAAGTGATGAGCAGCAGTGAGGCAGAGAGGGAGAAGGAGAGAGAGGAGAGGAGAGGAGAGGAGAGAGGGAGGGAAGGAAAGATTGTGACAGTGAGGAGAAAGCCAGATTTATCGAGTGTGAAAAAAGGCATAAAGAAAACGAGAAAATCAGTGATAGAAGGTTAACGTGGCTTGGCTGCTCCTGACATGGTTCATGCTAATTTGAAGGGTTTAATAGTGGATGGGTGTACACATGCACGCACACACATACACGCACAATCACACGCACACTCACACACACACACACACACACACACACATTTATTGGACACTTGACATACAAATAGTTGTTTTCGCCAGGACAACACAATACATAAAACATGGTGGTAGAAAGGGCATTAGCAGTGAACCTTTGCACACACACACACATTTCTGGACACATGTGGGGCAGTATCCTCGTATGCATAAAACATGGTGAGAGACAGCAGGAGCAGGGGGCGTTGGGGAGATAGGGAGAACAAGTGCGAACGGACAAAAAGTGTATGGTAATGACCCGGATAACAAAAGGCGGCTTCAAGGGGTGGAGAGTCAGAGAGAGAGTGAGAGGGAAAAGTGTGAATGTGATAAAGTAATGGTGAGGAGGGAGAGAGAGAAACTTCCCTCACGGCCTGCTGCTTTTGGATTGAACAGCATGCAAATGAAAAATGGAGATGAAATAATTAGACAGGCTGACTAGAAGCGCTCATCTAAATATGTAAATGCACTTAATTTTACTTTGATTTGCTCCACTGCTTCCCTATCACTCTCCTACTTCTATCTCTTCCACTTTCTTCCTTCCATTCTTTCCCTCTCATCTGTTCCCATTCCGCTCTCTCTTCATGTTTTTCATCGCCTTTATCCCCCTCTCTCTGTCTTTCTGTCACGTGCTTCCTCTTCCTCTCTGTCCTTCTTTCTACTCTGTTTTCTCTCTCTGCATATTAAAGCTACAGTATGTTAATACACTGTAGGTACATCAGCTCAATTATTCACTGTTTTATGGAGTTGCAGCATACAGAGAAAGAGTGTGTTTAATTAGTTAATTTATGCCTGTCTGACTCTGTGAGGGGGTGTGCATGTTGGTGCATGCACACATAGCGACATGCATGCATATGTACATGTTTGTGGTAAAGGATAGGTTTGTTTTTTTTCCAAGTCCATCTTGATACAATACTCACATACCACATGTCTACAACAAAAGCATTACTGGCTGCTAAAATCATTCCTCCTGTCCATACTGGCTGTGAAAGCAATCCTTTTTTTAGTGACGTAAGTTCAGCTGAAGCAAATATGAGGCTTCAGCTGTCTGAGTTAGCCAAATCAAGTGGGTATCTCCCAAAGTTAGTCTTTTTAGTACAATATTTCCTCTTTGTGTTTCCCTGGACACTGTTTCCTTGCTGAGTTGTAGCGGAGGGATACATCCTGACATGCAGGTTTGTTGCCAGAATGCAACTCTGGCAGTAAACAGACTGCTTGGACAAAGATACCTACGTGATTAGGCTAACTCAGACAACTGGAGCCTCATTAGATTGAGCTGAATTTTGGAATTCTTAAGGTGTGTTTAGACAGAAAGTGACGCAAATTATGGCTTTGCTTCATACTTGTGAATTTCAACACTGGACTGTTTGTGCAGTCCGTGTTGGTTCTCCCCAAACAACCTATGACTGTACAGACATTAGCTGTAAGCTAGCAAGAAGCTAGCACCCCAGCCTCTGACTGACAACTCCATTTCTTTCCGTCATTTCCCTTCAGTCTCCTTTTTCCTCTCATCTCTGTGTTATGAATCAGATTCACAAAGCCCAGGGTTAAGTAAATTTTTTGCACAAGTTGAAACATTTTCAAGTCGCTTGGATGTGTCTTTGTCTCAGTTTGCGCCACCACAAGTAAATGTGTGGCTTGTCACGCCAACTCGTGTCTTTCCATTGACTTTTTGCAAACATGCTGCCACTAAAATTCACCTCACATTCTGTCTGAACACACCTTTTACAGTGGAGGAGGGTATCGCTTCACGGCCATTCATACAGTATGGCGTATGAGTATCATATTAAGTAAAAAAATACAAACCTGTCCTATACTTGCATGCCTGTGTGTTTGCGTTGTGATTTATATAAAAAGTTGACTCTTGTAATCCAACAGTAAGAAGATAAGGCACAGTGCATTTTATTTATCTTTTTTTGAGATTCTCTCTTGAAGCTGCCCATGTAGTTCACAGCTCTACTGTCTTTTTTAAGTCCAATAATTATGGTAACAGTTCACAGATCCTGTTCTAATTAAATACATTGTGCATAAATTCTAAACATGACTGGTTTATGCACCTTGTAAACAAAACTGGCTGCAAAGAACTGTGAAATTAAAATTTCTCATCCTCTCACATTTTCCAAGAATTTCAATAATTACTTTTTTAAGTGTATGTTGAGTCAACATGTTATTAAATTAGTGCATTTTTATTGTCACTTGTAATCGCAGAAGTTTCTCTTGAAACAGAGATCTCAATTTTAATGAGACTATAATACCTAGAAGCAAAAATGAAAATGTGAGTGTGTGTGTGTGTGTGTGTGTGTGTGTGTGTGTGTGTGTGTGTGTGTGTGTGTGTGTGAGAGAGTGTCTGTGTGGATTATAGATTAGAGGAGTCACCATGGAAAAAGGCAGCTGTCCTTCTTAATGACAATCTGTCAGAGCTCTTCTGTAACCGCTCCTCTTCTTTCATCAGTCTGTCTTCTCTTTCTCCAACCCCATCCTCCTCTCTTTAGTCCGACTTGTACCAAACATCCCTCACTGGGACACTCACTTCCTGTTCCTACAAGGTGACTCTGACAGCAGTCGTCCTCATTTTACTTTTTTGTGTTTCCTTTGTGTCTCTCTTTCTCTCTGCCTACTGTTGTCTCTCTTTATATCAATTTAAATATCTGTTTTTTTAACAGGTTTTTTTTCTAATTTTACTGGAATGTCAGAAAAATTCTAATTACAGAATTGTGAGGTTTTATTTGCATATCAGAGGTTTTACGTCTTTTTAGTCATGAATATCTTATCTTATGGTTTATGGTTTTATGGTGGTGAGAAATGACTGAAACACACGTTTATAATGCAAAAGAATAATGTGTCAAAATTGTATTTATTTATTTTTTGCTGGCTACTTCCCTCATAAAGGTTGATGAACTGTAGGATGTTTTTGTTGTTGGTGGTGTGTGTATGTTGTATATGTTTTAACTTATTTTCTACTGTTTTGTTATTGTGCTACAAATAAAGTTGTACTTTATAGCATCTACCCACATTTTAACTTCCTACATCACAGTTAAATGATCATATCAGACAAACGATCAATGCTGACGAATGACTATCTCACTAATTGTGCCACATGATGAGGCCACTATTTGTGGTTTAAGAGGCTATGGTTGGTAAATGGATTAAAGTAATGATTACTGATAAAAAAGCAAGTATGATTTATTGGATCAGAACAAGTTTATCACTTTTCTTCAGGCTATAACTTTGCTCTCTTTTTCATCATATGTCTTTCTGTCACCACTGTCTCAAGTCCAGGAACATGAACATGTCTTAGGGGTTTTGATTTGATTTCTTTCAGTCCTTTGTCGTTCTTTGAGGCTTTGTTATTTCTCTATTTTCATGTTTTTTTGTTCCTCTGAGGAGAAAAAAAGGGCGACATTCTTTGTGTTCAAAATTGTTTCTTTTGCTGACATCAGATAGCTAAAGGTGTCAAATGCAGCATATTTTTTTCTCTGTCCCTCCCTCACTAACACTCACTACACTGCCCACATAGATCAGTACTGTACTGAACAGCCAGTTGGCATGTTCAAGGTACCTATCACTGCCTCCACACAAGTGACCCTGACACAGCACTGTTTTTATTCATGAGCCCTTTCCTCCTCTTCTCCTCTCCTCTCTTCTTCACGTCCTCCAGCTCTAACCCTCAGACTCTGTTTATTAATTTATAATGCACCACCACAGTTTTTACCTACGTAATAGCCAAAGTATTAGAGCTCTCTCACACTGGACTAAACAATGAACATACGGCTGCAACACACAAAAACCAATCAGTCACCAATAATTAAGTTGACATATCTACAATATATTAATTATAATTTTAATAAGCAGAGATGGCCAAATTTATACACACACACTGGTATACCTTAACAAAGGCCCTTTCTCCAATCTGATATCTGTTTTTCAACTGGATGTTTGATTGATTATTATTAGTTTTGGTTAAAAAAGAAACTTCATGTGAAAAGCTGTCAAATTTCTACTTCACCCTACCTTTTATAAGGGCTGCCAATCTCAAACAGAACTCAGTGGATCACAGCCAGGGCCAAGAGGACCAAAAACTGGTTCAGCCTCCATCCCGCTTGTGCCAAGTGAAAGAAAAAAATTATTAATTCATCTAAGAGATTTTCTTTCCCCCGTTTATTGTACAGCAGGCTGCTGGGCGCTGTTTGCCTTTAACAAGTAAATACTTGTTCAAACCGCTTTAACGAGCCGATAGCACACCGTGCCTCTCAGAACACAGTGCACAGTGAATTCAACACAAACACGCACACACACACACACACACACACACGTATGCACATTCCTCTATTTACTCCTGGATGACTCAAAGTGGATGGAGAGTCTGCCAAGCCACAGCAGAGGGATCCACCAAAAGAGCTGAAGTAGCTCACAGCAATTAACCAGCCTAAATTTTATATACCTCCTCTCATCTCTTTAAAAAATTCCAGATTTCACATTTCATTTAGCTTGATCAACAGCACAGTTGGTTAACTAGCTTGAGGGAACTTGGGGGATTTGAGACCTTTTAGAAACTAACCACAAGAAGAAGAATTAGACCCCAACAATCATGACTAACACTTGTAACACTGCTGCTATCAGGCAGTGTTTTATCTGTGAGGCCCCAGTACACCTGTTGATAATTCTAATGAAGAGAATAACACTCCCAGCAGGGGACTAAATTAAGCTGCAGCAGTCACAAACAGACCTAATAAGGCACTATGTGGGGCCTGCACACCAATACATAGATTCCAAGCTGTGTGTGTGTGTGTGTGTGTGTGTGTGTGTGTGTGTGTGTGTGTGAGAGAGAGAGAGAGAGAGAAGAGAGAAAGAGAGAGAGATAGATGGAAGGGTTCCAGTTTTATTATACTGAAAGCATGTTTGCATAAGTATTCTATATGTATTCATCTGCCAGTGCACACTATGCCACCCCCCCCACCCCCCCACCCCCCACACACACACACAGAAATAGACACAAACAGTGTTTTATGATTGTTATGGCTCTGACAGCGGCCCTCCTTTAATTTCCTTTTAGTCTTAAATGAGAGCTTCAGCCCATGGTTTGGTAATGATAGTTATTACATTGCTCTGCCTGCAGGAGGCTATCACACTGACATTCATGCTTACACGCCATTTAATTGATACATGTGCAATTGTGCAGTTCAGTCATGGAGTTATTTTGGAAGGAACCAACACAGTAAACCACGCAAACACACTTGTGCATGCAAACACACCAAAACACACACAAACCCCCATAGCATCACACATAGACATAGTTAAATGCAATCATCCATTGCAGCTTGTCCTTTCTCCACACCCAGCTCCTCATACTAACATCCATCGCCTAGCAACCACCCATCAGGAAACATGATCACCTCCGGACCAGAGTCGCCTGCCCCTGAAAGGCAGCCAATCAGGTAAGCTTCTCCCCTGGGACAAACTACTGTGATCAAGAGGAGAGGGGGGAGGGGAAGTGTGGAGGGTTAATCAATAAGGCTTCAGTGTCACCAGCACAAACCTCACTCTCTTTTTCTCTGTCAAGCATTTCACTCTGTTTTTATGTTCTTTTTACACAGTTATTGATGTCAAAGCACTCGAACTTCATTCTCACCAGCTCTACTCCTCTCTCTCACCCTCTCTCTGTGTGTAGGAGGCACTCCATGACTTTACAACCCAAACCTGTTTTGTAAATATACTGCAACAGATACATATAGTAACTGTGGACTGTGTTTTCTATCAGTATGCTCATACAAAGGTCTGGATTAGAGAAAGATGAGGTGCCACTCACTGAAAAATGGATACTGGTGTCATTTAAAGGTTACAGATATTTATGCACTTTATATTTCACCAAAACATTTGCATTGCCGAGAATTTAATTTTCTAGACATTTGCTCTTTTTTGTCATTGTTGTCCAGACGTTCTTGTCAAATCTAGCTTGAAATTTGCTGCTATCCTGGCTAACAAAGCTGCCTCAAATAGCAAGACATGGCTGTGATGATATTGTAGATTGTGTGTTTGTGATGCAACATGTTTTGAGAGGGATTATGTCCCGCCAGAGAATTTCATTTCTTCTTGTAGCTGTCAGGTGATTGACAGTAAGCGGAGCACAATGTAACGCAGTGATGTGAAAGCACTCAACCTGGGGACTCTCTGGCACAATGAGATAATGATAAAAACAGAACTCTAACAAGACCAAATCAAGGCTTAATTTTTTACTGTGATGGATTTTCTGTCTTAGGCAATTTCAAGTCTGTGCAAGTTGTTTTTCAAGAGGAGTAAAAATGGCAACAAAAATGTCTTCTTCTGATGGTGGAAAAATGAACTATTTTGACACCAGCTCTGTTAAAACACCACTGGGAAAAATATTAAAAAGAGAGGCACAAACTTAAACAAACAACTATATTAACTGTTAACAATAAAACTGAGATGATCCTGCTGACTCCTTATATGACACTGACTTTAGTACCTCTAATCTCACAAGAACTCACTTGATCCAATGAAACTCCAATCAAAACAACAATGGAGGCAGAGGATCAGATCAAGCTGTAAGTTCACAGGGTTAGCTGAAATTGAATCTTAAAAAGGAAAGGGGGAAAACATGATTTGTCAGAAACAAAGTTGAAATAATCAAAACTGATGGCCATAACATAAACCTATAGTTACCTTTAACTTACCTAGGAAACTCCAGTTTTTCTGTGTTGAGGAACAATGAGGATATCATTAAAAGAAAGACTATGTTAAAAAACAAAAATTAACAGTGGTAGAAAAAATATTTCTGGAACTGGCAGCACCTCTCTCTTGAAGGGTTAGGTGCTCCATTCCTGCTGTGGCCCCTAATGCTAATAAAAATCTGAGGAACTCTATGTATCAAACACTATGTTATTATGTTGCCAAGTCATCATTTCAGGCAACAAGAAACGCTGAAAACCCCCTGCTTTTTGTCTCACTCCATCCCTCCATCTGCCCTCCTCTATCACTTTGTCTCTATCTGTCTGTCCCTGTGCCTCAGCTGCGATCCTTCCATCATTTCTATCTCTCCCTGGTGTGCTGTGCTTTTTCGCCTCATCGCTTCACCAGCCACCTTCCTCTCTGGGCCCCCTCTCTCCCCCTCTTTTTCTCTCTATGTTGTTCTCGTTCAATACTCCCCCCCCCCAGCCGTGCCACCTCTCCTTGACTCCATCCCTTTTTCTCCCACTGCTACACCTTTCTTCACTCCCCCTGTCCTTCCTCATGTCATCATGCATCATGCCATTTCTTATCTGTTTGTCACATTCTACTTCTTGCTGGGTATTCTTAATCCATTACACTATCTCTCTCTCTGTCTATCTTTCTTTGTGTCCTGTGTTTCATCTCCTCTACATGAAGCAATTATCTGACTTTCATTGCCGTCCCTGTCCTTCTCTCTGTCTCACGTGTGTTGATGCCTCACTGTGTATTCTGCTCCTGTAAGTGCAGTGTCCACATCTAACACGAGTCTATACAGTGCTTGTTGAAGGCTCATTATTTTCCATTTTTATTTTGCAAAGAAAATGATTTTTTTAAATAAGAGAAAATATCAATAATCCAAAACTCTTGGTGAATATGGCATTATTAAAACAGCATTTGCAGCATCAATATATATTTTTTAATTATATTATTTTTTATTTCATCCAGGGGCTGTCAGAGGGTTGATCTTCAGCATAATCAGCAGCTCTTCTGCATTCTCCCATTTTCACTTCTACATCTATTAGCAGCAACATATTCTTTGCCACAGGAGGACCTTTGTTTCCTCTGGCAGCAGGAAACAGTGCAACTTTTTGGAGCGTGGGAGCATAAAAATCAGTTTGAACGGATCTGGTGTGTTCCTTTCAATAAAACTCTGGATGTTTTTTTTGTGTGTGTGAAAATCGTTGAAATCGTTGAAACTGAAACTGATGAGCTTTGTGTGTGTGTGTGTGTGTTCCCAGAATCTGATTGGTATGGTCCTTATGTCCGGCAGTTGTTGCGGCGAACACTGGAGCAGAGTTCAAAGAGAGGACAGGAGAGGGGAGGAGCTAAATAGGATGCACACACACACACACACACACACACACACACACACACACACACACACACACACAAATTATAGCCACATGCAGATGAAATGTGAAGTAGTGGCTGATGTATACCCTACAATATAAAGCAGCCAAATGCAAATTAAAATAGCTAATATCCCTGTGTGGAGTCATAGCACGGACACACACACACAAACACAAGTTCACTGCATTCACAAGATCACTTTGATAATGTCACAGCCCTTACAGTAGGCTGAAATTGTCCCTAAAAGATCAACCCCCTGCTGCTCTGAGCTAGCATCCTCAAATTAGCATGTGCGCATGCATGTGTGTGTGTGTGTGTGTGTGTGTGTGTGTGTGTGCTCCTTTAAGGCCGACAGTGATGAAAGCTGCCTGCGGCGACAAGACAAGCTTTACCATGACACAAAACACACCCTGGAGGACTGCAGACACCCTGCTGCTCAGGGGTAAAAGAGGGATAGAGGGATAGATGAGGAGGAGAAGAAAAGAAAAAAAGAGTATACAAGTGGAAGATGGAGGCTGACGAGGGAGACATACGAATGGAGAGAGTGCTGCGCTGAGAAGGAGAGACTGAGAGGACAGGTAATTTGTGATGACAGAATGAGAAAGGGAAAACAAAGAGGTAGCGAGAGACAGAGAGAGTGAGGAAGCAGGAGAGAGATGCAACGTGATAGATAAAAACACAGAAACAAGGAAAGATGAAAGGCGTCAGAGAGAGATGGGGGGAATCTTCATCAGAGGGGAAGAAGAGGTAGAAAGAGTATTTATCTAAGCCCTGAGGGGAGGAGAAAAAAATCTGAGCGCGTGGGAGACGCAGTATACAAGAAAGAAAGCAAAAAGAGGAGCGAGGGATGAACATGAGCAATGAGAAAAGCTGAAGAGGAGTTGCCTTTTGAAAGCTATTTGGTCCTGAGCCCCCCATTAATTCAGCCCGCATTTAGCTCTCTCTGTGAAGTGCTTTGGTAACAATGGAGTCATCAAGCAGCCTGCGCGATTTGAATTTAACTTCAGTAAGGGAGACAGGGATGAAAAAAAACAGGTTGGGGGGAGTCTGAGTGGTTGCAGAAATACAGTTAGGGGAAGGAGAGGAGGGACAGGGGGCCGAGTGTGTGGTGCTCCTTCATTGTGTTGAGGGCTATTCATCGTGAATAGATGCTCATGGGAAGGGTGGAGTGTCAACTTTTATTGTCACAAAGATGAGTTATTGTTTATTCACCAGGACAGACACAAAGGGAGGCAAGGAGGATAAGGGTGCCTTTGTGTGTGAGAGAGGGCAAATGTAACGATATATTCATACAAGTATGTGTGTGTGTGTGTGTGTGTGTGTGTGTGTGTGTGTGTGTGTGTGTGTGTATATGCGGGCAGAATCAAACAACTGGACGGAAAATGCAGCGTGATCATTAGAGATTGAAAAGCTAAATAATTACATGCAATTTATTCCCTAGGAAATCATGTTTAAATGTCATCCCGGGATGTTTCTCTGTGGTCACGTGCAGAGTAGGCTACTATGCTGCATTTTCAGGAGGCCACACATTTTTGACATACCCTATTGCCCGCATAATTGACTATCCACTCCTCCTCTCTCCTCCCCTCCTCTGCATCCTTTCCATTATTCCTGACCACCCCCCTTCCCTCACCCGTCTCCCTCTGCTGGGATTATTTACCATGTACAGTACGCTGCCACATCATCTGTCACATCTGTCGTCTGCTCATCTTTCTTTCCCTCCCTCCCATCTCGCTTGTCAAACACTGAGGTCACTGTGAGCCGTAAAATAACAGCAGACAAAAGCGTTCTCTCTTTTTTTAATCTATTCCCTCCTCCATTGTTTCCCTCTTCCCTACTTTCCCTGCGCCCATACTTATCTACTAAATTTGAAAATGACTTGGGACAATGGGGAAAAATAAGCGCTATAATCTCCCCTTTTCCTCCCCTCTCCTGCTGACCCCCACAGGCTGAGATAACAGCACTCAGCTAATGTGGTGACCAATAAACAACATAGTAAACACAACACAGAGTTATTTGTCCACATTAACACTCGAAGCCTCTATAAAGTCACACAGTTTATAACCTCTGTAGTCCTACACACCAACAAGAGAAAGTCAGATACAGTATGTGTAAGGTTCTTTGGTTTTTTACCAGAAAAATACCCAGATTTTCTCAAAGAAACAGAAATGTTCACACTGATTTTCACCTATATTTTATGTCCCCACACATTCACAAAAAATCTTGTGGGACCTGCAGCACAAAGACTCACTGCTGTTTACAGTAGATGAGATCCTTTTGTGAAGAGACAGCACAGAGAACGTTTCGGTAATAGAAAGTGAAGAGACAAATGGGGATAAAATGCAAATGAGCTGCAGCAGTTCCTCTAAGTCCTGGACGGATTATGAGATGATGGTCCCCAGGGTATTTATGCGTAAAAGTCCCCCCACCCCACCCCAACTGTGGTGGTCAAGTGACCATACAAGTGTAGACTGTTATATTTATATTTGTTCTTTTCTATATTGTATGGTTTCACTATGGAGCAGAAGACCTACTGTAACCATCCTACAGAAAACCTGAGGCGACAAACACACACTGACCCTTTGAAGGTGTCACAATGGTTTCTTTCTTTTGACAACTTCAAAGAGAATATTTGGGCTATTTCTTCAGTTTGTCAGAAAGACTTTTTGCTTTTTCACTCTGTAATGTGAAATCGTAATGTCAATTCACACAGAGGCTCTGGCTTATGTGGGTCCCCTGCCTCACTGGGCCCCTGTACGTCTGCCTGACTGACAATCAATCCATGGTCTAGTTAAGTTAAAAGAACAATGAATAGTTTAAAACCAGAGCAGCAAATGGTTTTATATTATTGATTTTTCAATTCGATTTTAATTTTATGTGTTAATATTTTAAATTACACAATTAAACGCCTATAAATTCCTTCCCAAATGTTTTTTTTTTTTTTTTTTTAAATCAAAACTAAAAATAATGAATGTTGCAGATATGTCACAGATAAACTGGAGGAGATAGAGGAAGAGGAAAAGTACCAAGGAAGAAAAAAGTATCAAATAAATACAGTGCTTAACTGTGGCAGGTGCTGTGGAAGACATAAGACACTACATTTACTTACACATTACTTGGATATACACATTATGCACACATACACACACATACAGTACACAGATGCACATAGAGCATGCACACACCGCTACCACTGACCACAACAACAATATCAATAGAGCCTAAGTCCATTCATCAAAACTGATTTGACAGTCAGCCCAACCTCTTTTTTATTCTCATTATTGGGCCTTGTTACGTCAGCCTATCATCACTCTTTGTTGACCCTTACACACACACACACACACACACACATACACAGACACTGCATGTCTCTGTGACACAAACAGAATTCAGAAAACCCAAGAGACAGTCAGTGCATGAAAAGGCTCTCCTCCAAATGGCTTATGTATTCAGCCCGGTCCCCCAGTGGATCTGCACTATATTGACAGAGCAGAATGGTGAAGGCCCTTGTAAGAGTATGAGACAGAACAGTGTGACACAGTTCTCACACTACCTGAATGACACACCAAATAATACAACACCAAGTCCCTCCCTTCAAAAGGGCAATTCCACTCAATAGTGGCTATGATCTCATTGTGTATGAGGCCAATGTGAAGCTACATTTAAAACTCTCTAAAGGTGTATAAACAGGCTATATAGTGAGGGAATGAAGCAATGTCTGAAATATGGATGCGGTTGAAATATAATCAATATGGATAACACAGTGAGAGTGAAAAAAGCAGAAGAAGGTGGTGTTATTCTTACCAAAAGCTTTTATCTAACTTGTCAACCTTGAGAGCTGTGTGTGTGTGTGTGTGTTTTAAAAATAAATATAAGTCTGTTTTGCTGCCTTTACTTATTGATGAAACAGTAATTCAACTACAAACGTTTCATAAGGTTTACATTTGCTGTTCTATACTGCAAAAGGTAAAATGTGTTTGTGTAGCACCTTTATATAGCGAATATCACAAAGTGCCTCTCAAGTCAATAAAGCTAAACAAATGACAAAGGCAGACTTCACACAGTAAAGTACAGTCATTGATAAAAGGCCTCTTTGTACAAATAGGTGCTCAGACACACTTTAAAAACAGTCTGACCAACCTAAAGGCAATAAGAAGGCTACTGCAGACCCTGAGGGCCTCAACAGCAAAGGTATGTATGTAAGGTGAGGGGTCAAAGGTTCAGTAACATAAGCAGGCGCTTGAGTGCAGAGAGACTTACAGATTTTAAACAGAATCTTGAAATCAACATTGCATTTCACCAGCATTCAGTGTCAAAAAAATCAAGAATAGGGGTCATATGTGCCCTGCGGCTGATTCTACATAAAAAGTCTTGCTGTGGCATTCTGAACGAGCTGTAATTTCAGCAGCGCCAACAGCCAAGAGAGACCGAAGCATATATAATCAATTCTAGTAGTTGTTTTGAAGCACAATAGGCTGTAATTTGGAAATATTTCTAGGATGGAAAAAGCAGGAGTGGAGGACAGAATTGACTAGATGTGCTATTCAAAGTTAAAAGTTATACTACAAAAACAACATTGATGTTTAAACAACATTATTTTGAATTAATCAATAGTTAGGCTCCGCGCTACCTTAAACGATAATCCATTTTGTTTGTATCTTTTGCTCTACTAGACAGATATGTACAAACTACCAACGGTTTCACACTATTCCACAGCTGGGGGCGTCAATATGTCAAGAAACGTAGTATAGCACCGACAAACTGCTAGCTAGCGAAAAAAGGATGCAAACACTGCAGGTTTCAAAATATTCCAAAAATGAATTATGAGGAGGGAAATTAATTCAACAGCTTGTTACTGTAGATCTGATGGGGATACACAAAATACATTTGGTTTGTTTACACAGTGTATTCCTTGACACAAATATAAATATAGTCCCAAAAAAAAAAGGTGCCAAAAACATCAATAACTACGTAAATAATAAACTCAGGGATTACTACTTTCACTATTTAAGGTGGCTGGACAAATCAAGTTGCGCTCAATAACCCCTTTCTTCATCTAAAGTGTTATTGGAGTAAAATTGCCAGGGAGGAGGACATTTTTCCCGTTATGTTTCAGTCTCCTTCCTCGGTTGCTGCTGATGGCCAGAGTGAACTGGAGGGGAGCGGTGAGGCTGTGAGATGGGAGGGAAGGACAGTGGGTGGGGAAGAAAGGTGGTGCTCCACTGATGGGACTTTTATGATATCCTGTGTCGCTGGAGCGTGGAGCTGGAAGAGGAGGGACAAGGGCCAAAAGAAAAGTGTCAGCAGGGCCTCTGGAAGGATATGCTCCAGAGTGAGCGCCTGGTGGGTTTGGAGGGCTTAACAGAGTGGGGACAAAGACAGTGAGAGTGTCTCTGTGCGTGAGTGTTGTTCTTCTATACTATACTCTTATTTTTAGATATGCAGAGCGAGGAACATTTTGCAAAATTATTTCTTCAAACATTTCACTTGGGTTTTGGCTTTAGGTTAGAAGCACCAGGTTAGTTATGTACAAACTTATGTTTTCAGTCAAAAGGGAACAGCATTTCAATAAGTAATTAACTCCAATTCTAGCTGAAACAGATGTTGGGGCTGAGCACAAGGCAGGAATGAGCACAGACGAACAAAAAATGTCAAAGCAGCTCTTGAAATTGCCTTCTCACACATTAAAATAAATAAATTCAACTCCTTTGTGTATTTGGAAGATATGTAATCATGCCTCAACACTCTTGACACTCAACACTGTCGACAGTTGTGTCTTATAAGTCACTGTATGTCACACCTCACTCTGCATTTCAACCTTTGAGACAGAGAAATTATTAAGAGTGAAGAGAAAGTTAACCTCTTGGATGAGAACGGAAATAAATAGAAATAAAATGCACACTTTTATATTTATGTAAATGAGTCACTTAAGACATGAGTTTCTCATTTCTTTCTTGTTTAAGGAAGTGGGCATTATTACAATGGTGAAAAACTATCCAATCACATGGTGCAGCAGGCCTTAAAATTGCCGGCACACTATGAAATTCTCCATGCAAAGGAGCAAAAATGCCCTGTGACTCTTTTTTCCTCATTGTGGCATTTCAGTCAAGACACATCTGTGTCAATCAATCATGCATTCGCAAATGAAATTTCAGAAAGCCAGATCAGGAGAAACACCATGTTACCATATTTGTACTCTAGTCTCGTTGAAAATTATGAGGTTTCAGGTTTTATATGATGCAGGTGACAGTTCCAAAAAAAGTAAGATGGCATTTTAGCGGCCAAACATACAAAACACACAAAGATGTAAATATTTACATTTTTACCTTGAAATCTGTTTTCCCTACAAATACATTTCCCTGCTAACTGTGTTTGGGGTAAGGGGATTGGTTAGGATATAATTTTGTGTCGCAAAGATGACTGGTTGGGGTTAGGACTAAGATTGAGTTTAGGTTAAGATAAGGGGAAATACAAATTGATTGGGGGGAAAAAAAGACTTCTTCCTATGAAAGTAGCATTAGCTTGCAAGGCAAAACTCCATTTCTACAGTATTTTCATGTGACTTTAAAGTTAGTTCAGGGTTACAGGTGGGTTAATAGTCAGAGCTAGAAAGAAAATTTCCCTCAGTCACATGAGAGTTGACATGCATGTTTACAGGTCAGTGAATAAGGGTAATCAATGAGAGGTAAGGATGAGTTCACAGATACAGCGATGAGTGTGCTACTCCAATTTACCCATCAAATCATGTTTGTGTGTATCTGTCTACCTGTATCTGAATCATTTGTGTTTGTGTGTGTTCACCCATGTGTGCATGATGCAGTGTTTGGAGGTGCCTGAGTACATCTCTCGCTGTGTGCAATCTGCAGCCAGTCTGTGGTTGTTGTATTCCCCCCCCCCATCCCTCCGTTGGCTCCTCTCAAATGGCAATTTGTAAAACACGGCCCCTCTGTTAGCCCTCTCCTTCGCCTCACAGCCCTTCCCTGCACGACTGCTCCCCTCCCTCATCTGTCCTCCCCTCTCCTCTTCGCATCACTCGTTTTACTTCCTTCCCTCACTTTCCCTCCTTTCCTGTCTCTCTCCTCTCATTTCCATACCTCCTGTGCACTCTGCATCCTCGGCTATCTCCCTCTCTCTGCCTGTTTATCTTCCTCGGTCTCTCTCTCTCTCTCTCTCTCATTTGCCCTTCCTGGTCCATGTGTTTTTTCTTCTTCATTATCTCTTCCTCTTTTTTCTCTGTCCATCGTTGCTGCTGCACTCTCATTACCTCTTCCATCTCGACCTCCTGTACTTTTTTTTTTAAGAGATCTCAATCGGTTTCTTAATGTAATTAAGAGTTTGTTTCTCTGCATACAATATCATATTGATATGCTCATAAAGATGCAGTCACTGAATCTCCACTTTAAACTGCATACTTTATGAACTGCTGCTCACTCTGGCTCCATTCCCAAGAGGAAATGGTTAGGAACAATAAAAGTTTTGCACTGCTTTCGCTGTCACTCAAAGTTATAAGAAACAACCTGCAGACTAGTTGGTTGAGTTGTTGTCAGTATGATACCTTGGCCTTATTTGAAGGATACATGCAGGGAAATATTGCTGCAAGACTGATCTAGGAGAAAAAACACCTATGATGAGGGACTTGTACATGGCTACCAGAGTGCACGCATGAGTTTAACTTACAGCGCCTGTCCAGCTTAATGGGGCCTTGAAAATTGAAAGAGGAATGGCTGAGGGTTGTTAAGTATAGAAGGAAAGACGATGGAGGATAATGACTGATGCATAAATGCAGGCGAGGAAGAATAACCTGAAGGACAGAGGAGAAGGACAGACTCTCTTCTCTCAGCCTTTTCTGCTTCATATTACTTCCTTCCTCTTCACTTGTCTCATTTTCCACCAATAATGTCAATTGTTTACCCTCGTCTATTATTAAGTTCACCTCTATTACATTTGTTCCAGGATTCTCCAGTATTTTGCATTATTGGCCAGATGCAGTTCTCCATCCTCTCCCTATTTAACTCTGAGGTAAACAGTCTCTCACTCCTTCATCTTCATTAACCGTCCATCCACCCCTCTTTTGTATCCCTCTCTCACCGCTTGACCAATCCATCCATCCAGTCACATGCCTGCACACAAACACACACTCATGCGCTTATGCGTGTGTCACTGGGCATTTCCATGACAACGTCAACATGAAAACCGCCCCTCTCCACCCGAGGTTCCGCTCATTTGCATTTCATTTGCATGTTTCACAAGCAACCGGCAGCATTTGACTTTGACAATGGCAGGGGAAACTGGCAGGACCCTGTCCGTTTCTGTCTCTCTCTTTCTCTCTCAGTGTGTGTGTTTCTCTCTTGCGTCACCCTTTCACCCAGCATTTTTGTCATTTAACCTCTCAACTCAAGCTCCGCTCATCACTCTTTTTCTTTTTCCCCTCTTTCTGTCCATTGCCATAATAATGTCAGTCAGAATGGCATTCCCTTTCCCTCTCTCCTCATCCTTCTATAGTTGCTGTTGTGAAAACAGATCGCTTTCACTTTGTCAAATTGCGCTTTTACCACCTCCTTCTCTGTTTCTCTCATTTGTAAACATTTTTCTTCCATCATTTTTCATCCCTCTCTATTCCTAACACCCATCTGAAAGAAGCTGCAACTGTAAGTCTTTCATTCCTTCCATGAATAAGAGTCACACTTGCAGCCTGTTTGCGATTGGACAAAGAGCTTTCCATCCATTTCCTTTGCAGACAAACACAGCTGCTTCTAAACACTCTTGCACACACACTTCGCTATTGACATTGCATCGCATTAAACAACTCACACACACATTTATTGACAGTCTATAACAAGAAACATACTGGCATGTGTGCACAAACAGACACATGCATGCACACATCCCCACTGAGAATCCAGAGAGACATCCAAGAGAAACACGCATACATCAGTAGCAGTAAACAAACACAGAACTATGCGTGTACACACAACTAATGCGTTTTACACTCCTGCACTCAACAACATTCAGAAATACGTCCCCAAGTAGCTGTGAAATTAAATTTCTTTTTCAGATCCAACATGTTTTAAAAATCTTTTGAGTGGTTAACCAGACACAAAAGCATTCACCTTTTTTTTCTCATTTCTTTTCTTTTTTTTTCATCATGAGGATTTCCAATTAAACATATTCTCCATAACTCAGATTAGCATCACTAATTTGCTTCCTCCACTCCACAACAAATTACATGCCAGCATCAACAATATGGCAAAGTCACCTCCTATTCCCCATATTCTGCCGGAGAAATGGCACAGTTAAAATGATGTGAGAGTATGACAGAACATGGCTGTCGTACGACTGTCTGTTCACATCCTCCGCTGTGGAGAATTTAAAAGCCGTGCTCAGGATGCCTGCTGTAATTGGCTGTACTGTTAAAGGAGAGCTGTTCACAGGCTTCATTACTGGCAAGCCTACATGTGGCATGTCAACGGGGTAAAAATTAGATGGCATCACCAGTCACTACACTGTGTATATGTGTATATATTGTAAGAGTGTTTTGTTGTCTTTGTGAGAACCAAATGCGTGTGTGCATACATAAAAGACAGAGCATTACTTATTAGTATGAGTCACCAAATGTATGTGTGTGAGCAACGGAGGATGCAAAGAAGTGTGTGCATGTATGTGTGTGCGTGGAGAAGTGGAGGAAGCATTCATTAATGTATGAGTCTGTGTGTGTGTGTGTGTGTACTAACTCGCCTGCATGTGTGTGTTTGTGAGAGACAGAGAGAGGGACATTGTGTATGTCAAAGAAAAAAAAAATCACTGCTCTCTGGTTCTCATCTGACATTTTAAAATACAGCCTGCAGAGGACAGAGAAAGTTTTATGAAAACAGACTAACTGTCCAGCAAAGATGACAAACAGAGAGACAACGAGAGACAGACAGGCAGACTGACAGAGAGAGAGAGAGACGGGGGTGAGAGTATTCAAAGAGAGAGACAGAGAGGGAGAAAACGCAGCGGGAGGGAAAAGTATTCAGTGAACGAGAGAGAGAACAGTATTCAGAGAGTCAGGGGGAGAGGAAGGGCCTGTGCAGTTTCATTGATTTGAACCGGTAGGAGGGGAGAGAGTGGGTACAGGGGGAGGCTCAGAGACAGAGCGGCTACTGTAGGAAAATGGCTTTATAATACAGTTAAAGAGCAGCACAGAAGACACAGAGTCTGACAGACAGACTGGTAAAAAGGACAGCATAGAAGTCAGAGAGTGGAAGAAACAGGCTAAACAGATGGAAAGCATTTCATTTTTATATTTATATATATTGGACGTCTAAAATTTTTGCTGTCCACGTTCATGTAAACAGCTGGAACAGTTATCAACATCTCCAAGTGACAACTAACTCTAAATTAGCAATCTGTTGTCTTTCTAACACTTCACACCTCCCACTCACGATGTCAAATTAATGTCGTAATTTTCAACAGCCCATTTGTTGGTATAAACTTACAATTTCCCCACAAGGATCAATAAACTGCCATACTTCTTGATAAAAGGTCAGTGAATCTACCTGATATTCAAAACAATGGGAAAACAGCTGAATATTATAGCTGTAAATCATATATTTGTATGATTTGTAAAGATGTGCTCACTTGTTTATAAAAATAAACAATGTAAATTGAGATGTATTGGTAATGTGATTTGCACGTGCTTTAGCAATGTGAGAAGGATTCGATTTTGATCATGCCAATAAAGCGTGTTGAAGTGATTCGAACAGAGGTGAGACAGACAGACATGGAGAGAGAGAAGTGGTGGGATGAAAGAGAATGAGAAAAATGAGAAAAGAAAAAGTCAGACAGTGATAAACATAGTGGTAGTAAAAGGATAAGGCTGGTGAAATTCTATATTTTTCTTATTGTTGATAAATTCCATGAAGTAATAAATGTATCCTAATAAGTATTGTCAGTGTAGCCAAAGCCTGATATAGCTTATTCCTATGTCGCATTGTTGTCCAAAAACTATTAAAAACACATCAATGAGCCACACCATTGCACTGGGTGACATGTTGCCTCACTACCATGAAGATGGGAAGTAGTTTATTTTGATACCACTCAATACCACATACACCATCAAACTGCTGTATATAGTCACTATCGGGCACCAAATGTGTATTAATCCGCGACTTAAAATAGTCTCTAACAAATGTGCCATTTACTCTTGTTTGTGTAATGTTTTCTAAAAACTACTAGTGTCCAGCTGTTTTAGGAAATTATTTACCCTTTAAAAAAAGTAACTATATATTTATGATCTGTTTTTAAAAGATTTACGACTCGAAGAGAAAACAGATGAGATGAATATAGCCTTATATATTTGCAGGATTTGTAAAGGTGTGTTTGCTTATTTGTTTAATCTAAACTGAGATGTACTGGTAATGTGATTTGCACTTGTTCTTTGGCAATGAGAGACGGATTTGAGCATGCCAATAAAACATCTTGAATTGATTTGAACTGAGGTGAAACAGATAGGGAAAGTGGGAAGAAGTGAGTTAGAGAGAGTAAATGAGTAAAGAGAAAATCAAAGTGATAAATATAATGTTGATTAACATTGTTCATTTACATTGATTGTTTTATATACTTCATTGCTTTTGCAATATGGTCAATTTCCCTGTCAATAAAGATAGTTCAAAAAGGAATATATAGACTTAGTATGTAGACTTGCTGGCATGCAAAGTATATCTAACTAGATGCAATACAGAGAATGAGCAAGGTAATCAGACATCCAAACAGAAAGACAGAGCTATGAAGCAAGGAGGAGGTCTGATAACTAGGAGAGAGAAACACAGAAACAGAGACAAACAGAGAGATGAACAGATGAGCTCAGAGCACCAATAAGTAAACAAGCCCAAGCTGCACTCTGTCGTGACCTGTGGTGACCCCGTGACAATGTGACTAATGGCCTTGAAACATACAAGGACCAAGAGAGCAACCACTGATGGAAGCACACAGCAACTCACATAGACAATGCGTTGTATAGCAAGACCATTGCAGCTACAAAAGAAAACAGAGAGGTATAAGGAGAGTTAGAGTGGGAGAGATAGAAAAGATAAAAGTACTTGCATGGCTAGGAGTTAGATTTGTCTACTCCTGCAGGAGAAAAATGAGCAGGAATATTTCTTTAACACTCATTTATGGTAGTTTAAAAGGTGCTACATGCACCATTTGAACAAGAAAGAAAGAAAGCAACAAAGTAAAGCCTCTACCAGAATCATCAGGACTGATTTTGCAAATCTGCTGCATTACTTTATTGCAAAAAGGAAACATGCTGTATAACACAGAGGTTTCTGTTCTTCCAGTTCAAGATGATGCTTTCAGCATGTGGAACTGTGGCAGATGGTGGATCTCACCGTAGTGCTGTACTGTAGAACATATGATCCACTTGTATTTTGTTAAATCATTGTATCATAATCTTACATTTACATTGCATACTTTTATTGTCATCACCACACTTTGATTCAGAGAGAAGGGGAGGAGGACAAAGGAAAACGTGACAACATCTGGAGTTCAGAATAGAATAGAACACAAAAGACCCACTTTTGACCCGATGCCTTTACCTATTGATATCACTGTTACTTTATTGTCTGTTTTTGTGCACCACAATAGAACTAACTGAACTAAACTACAAACAGAACTGAATAGAATATGTGTTTGACCGTAACACTTTACAAATGTGTTTACATTTACAGTAACAGGTAGTGAACAACATACCCACGTACCACAAACAAAGGCAAAAGTGTTTATACCTGTTGGGCAGGGCTGGCTGCTGGCATAAACACTCTATGCTGTTGTTTTGGGCCACAAAGCTAAGGGAGGGTCCACAGATCAGTGTGACTTTTTGTGGTGCTGTTTTTTTTATTTTGTTTTTATTAACAACATGCTAATATACAAACATTCAGGTAGAGAACAACAGCACATACAAATCAAATTAAAATGACACAAATATATATTAAAAACATGAAATTAAAATATTAACTGTTGCACACACTCCTCACACATTGTACCGACTTGACTGACTTGCTGTGTAGCCATGGTAACGCAGTGGGCAGCATTGAGGGTAACACTGGGTCAACGTGAGTCAGCTGGTTAGTGCAGCAATAAATTGATCTTGCAACTTATTTTGATGAACCGACTCGCAGTAAAGAGAAAATTGGAGATGGAAAAAAGAACACAGGATAAAGGTATGTGATGTGAAACTGATTTCGTTTTTCTTGCAACATTAAAGTCGTGTTTTTGAATGAAATCAAATTAAACAGAACATAGCTACAGTTAAATTTTAACCTGCCAAACTGGCTAGAAATAATAAATGCACATATAACATTTAGATGCTGATTCTGAAACGATTTTCATTTGAACATGCTTGCTTTTTTTCACTGCTTGCTAACATTAGCTATCCTGAGTAGTATTGCAAACATCAAATAACCTCCTTGTTACCTCCTGCCTACCAATGTTTTCGTGCAACATTAATGCTGTTTTTTTTTTAAACAAATTATACTGAACATAGCCACAATAATTAAAACCTGCCAAGCTGGCTGAAAAGTAATGAATGTATTGGAACAAGCTTGGTATAATAGTATATTTGGACATATTTGGATAATTGGATCATTTGCATATTTGGATAAAATTGCACTTGTGTGGTTAATAAATAGGCCTGGAAGATACATATAACATACCTATGTAATGTCGTTCCAGACTATATTTAAAAAATAATAATAATCTTTTCAGGGATGTTACTGAAATATTTTGGCGCAACCTCCACTGCACAAGGACCATCTACCTTGTCAGCTGACATGACTGCTGCTGAGGGAACATCGTCAGAGACTTCTGGGACATCTACGCCCTCCTCTGACGAGACTGCAGCTGCAGAGATCATAACTGAGGTACCACAGCCTTCTACATCCTCCTCCAATGTGACTGTATCTGCAGATACTTTGCAATTGTTAAGTTTTTCTTAACTTTTCAAATTTTAATATATTTTAATATACATTGTTTTCAAAGTTAGAGATTTGTTGATAATTCATTTGTCCATCTCTATTGTGTGTGTGTGTGTGTGTGTGTGTGTGTGTGTGTGTGTGTGTGTGTGTGTGTGTGTGTGTGTGTGTTCATTCAGTTATGAGCAGTGTGTGTGATTTAGTGGTTGCTAGGAGTGTTTTGGGGCCATAAACAAAATCTTGTTTAGGGACACCAAAATCCTAGGGCCGGCCCTGCTGTTGGGAACGGCCACACTTGAAGGCGGGGTAAAAGGCCGGCCATCATAGAGAGGAGCTCTTTTAAATATGGGCATAACAGCGCACATTTTAAGACAATCTCCTCTGGAAGGTATTTGAATTGTTGTTGTTGTAGTGTTGTCATTTGTTGTACGCATGAAGTGACAAAAGTTGTTGTGTAAAGAATGAAACAAGAAACCTTGAGGAAAAAAGTTACTTACTTTCTCACCCCCACATAACTGGCCAATCACTGTGTGTCAGTTTGGAAAGTTACCTCCCACAATTCTGACATCAAAAATGGTTTCAGACGCTGTTCAACCACCTGACTAACACTTGTTGGAGCATATAGACGTCTTATGAGGATAGAATTAGAAATTTAGTAATTACATTACAGTTACTAATCCCAGTAACACTCTTTAGCTTGTTAACTGTCTTTCTGGGAACTGGATGTGAGGGTTGATGTCAATTTCTTCTCTGTAGGTATTTTGGAGAGCTCATACTGGGATGTATTAGTTTGCTGTAGGGGTTGAAAGTGGTGGGAGGTAGCTAGCGTCCACTAAAGGAGGAGGAATATGCATTCCAGCAACTCCAAAGTCGTCTTGTTTACTGTGCGTTTTTTGTCCTCTTAGCTGACTAGCTAGCCACTGGTAAGCCTGCATTCACGAAACATGAGTTTTGTTCTGAGTTGGAATGTATATTAACCTGCGGTTTCACTGAAGACCGGACTTTTGACGGTGTTTAGCTGTTGACGGTCAGTAAATACCTGCAAACCGTAAGATGGCTGCTACACGTGTTAGCGCGCGATGTGGCGCCTTTGGAGTTGTTAAAAGGAACCTTTGACGGAGCTGGGCTGAGTAAGGGAAAGTAATTTTACTTTTTTAATGTAGGCTACTTCTGTTGTTAAGTAACTAGTGGAGTAATGTCATTATTTTGTTCACTGAGTAAAAAGTTATTGTTTACATTTTTCACCGTTGAATAGAACAGAATAGAAGGAGAGGCACCAGACAAAAATGAAGAAACAATGTGTGTGTGTCAGGGGCAGAAGGCAGTGAGTCAGGATTAAATTCATAGAAAGATAGGGGAAGGATTGAGATTAATAGAATGATTGATTGCCTGGGCCCCCCCAAAAAACCTCAGAGGTGGCCTATTTTTCATCATTTTCATCTTTTCTGTCGACATTTCATTCCTCCCTCTGTCTTTCCTCCTATCTTTCAATCTCAGCATCATTTTGCCACTGGGCTTTCTTGCATCTCTCTTTCTGGTTTGTCTAACTTTGCCACTTTGTGTCTTTCGGCATCTCTTCTTGTTTTACTGTATCTCCTTAAGCATCAAATCCCTTTCACCTTTTACACATCTTTTCCGCTCTCTGTCTCTCTCTGCGTCTCTGCCCGTCTTTGTCATGTTGCTCCCTCTCACTCTCTCCGTCACTCAAATTGTGCAGTACTGTTGGTGTCAGTTAGGGACGTCTCGCTCACCGCCCACGCTTGCAAACACACCATTAGCTAAGCAGGCGTGGATTGACGTGCACTTACACACACACACAAGGTGATGTCTCGGAAAACACACAGTTTCAGTCGACATCAACAGTGATCTGTCACACTCTCTTGACACATGCATCGGCGCATGTGTACATGTACACGGTACATGTCAAAACATGCTTTTTCAACGTGTTCAAACTTCTCACAAAGCCCCTCCCACTCCACAACTTTCTCTCTCCGGCTTTCTCTTTAGCAGGTTTTTTTCCCTCGCCTCCGTCCTTTCTTTCCCTTTGTCATCTCCCTTTACTCTTGGGAGGCAATTATTGTTTTCCCCTGGACTCAAACTAATTAGCTTAAAAACTCCCACAAATAAATAAAGCATTTTGTGTGTGTGAGTGTTTGCATACCTATGTGCTTGTGCTTGCGCTTGCGTATAAATGAGTGGAAAATGAAGTTGAATATATAAATACTAATATGGCACAGATTTAGGCAAGGCTAAAGCCTGTTAGAGTGTGCCTCCTAAAAAATGGCGCTGAAGTGCTGTGCATAAACATACACATGCACGTACACACACTCTCATGGCTGCTCAATATCGATCAAAAGTATGCACGCCAAAAGACATGCACATCTCTGACAGCTTAATTTTGATCAAATATGAAATGTGTACACACAGACACATACAGAGTAGCCTATATACAGTATCTGACAACTCATTTTGCTCCAGTGAAATATAAAGCCAGTCATAGCAGTCAGCTGTGTCACGGAGACATTTCTACACAGTTTTCCTTTCAATCTACACTCAAGAAAGATGCTAAAATAAAGTGTAAATGCAAACAGCTACACATAAAGGTGTAGGTCAGTATCTCCAACAACAAGGCTACAGTAACTTATCACCCAGGGGGGGCTTTCGTACAAGCTGGTAAATCGAAAGCATGTAAGTAGGTAATCACCCTATTTATCTGGGCTGAGGTATGAAAAATTTACAAGCAAAACATTTAATAAAAAAAGAATGAATTTGAGACCTGACATACAGCAGTGAGGGAAAAGATTTCCAGGGTTGTATTTCTCTTGCAGTTTGAGCTTTTTGCAACATTCAGTCCAAGTATAACAAGAACACACATCACACATATACAGTGGTGGAAAAAAGTGTTTGATTTCTTATTTTTTTGCATGTTTGTCACACATAAATGTTTCAGATCATCAAACAAATTTAAATATTAGTCAAAGATAACACACGTAAACACAAAATGCAGTGTTTAAATGAAGGTTGTTATTATTAAGGGAAAACAAAATCCAAACCTACATGGCCCTGTGTGAAATAGTGATTGCCCCCTAAACCTAATAACTGGTTGGGCCACCCTTAGAAGCAACAAACATGCAAAAAAATAAGAAATCAGGAAGGGGGCAAACACCAATGTATTCTCTCTCTCTCTCACTCACTCACACACACACACACACACACACACACACACACACACACACACACACACACACAGAGTAATACATGCAAGAATAAGCACACCTACAGTATTTCTTGGAGCTCTAAAAGATGCGCTTGCACACAGACATGCACATACACACAGAGAGACACACAAATAATTCTTGATTCATTGAATCCTCCAGTGGAATACGGGGTTACTCTTAGTAATAGCACTGTCTCTCTGTAGTCAAAATTAACATCAACACACACACACATATATACACACAAAAACACTGGCACCCTGGTGGTAAGGGGAGCGTGTCCCATTTTTTAATAACAAAAAAGCTCTGGGGAGCCGTGTGTGTTGATAGCTAAATGACACTTACAGGTTGATGTGCTGTGGATGTGGCAGGGAACAATAACAGGCTGCCATGCACAAGGGGAGGGAGGCCAGGCCTACGCAGGGAATTCATGCAGCAATGAGGAGCTGATTAAAGTGCCTGGCAGAAAAACTGGCAGAGCTGCAACTAGACACACTAGATCAGGGCTAGCCAGGGAGTCTCAGTTCGCAGAGTAACAATACTAATCCCTGCAGGCACAAATATTGTGTCTTAACAGCCTGTGCTTCCACTGTGCTTAAAATAACATTTTAACTTCAACAGTTCTGGAGCAATTTGAATGATTAACTCATTTTAACTCGTGCTACCTGGCTGTCCTCATCAAAAGCTCACTTGCTGGAAAAACTCCAGTACAACTTGCACACCTGAGGCAATTCCTACTCTACTTGCAGATTACATTTACAGGAAACATTTACAAAGCTATGACTTCATCTACAGGTGGTACAGTACAAGCATACAAAGTCAATGGTATGTAAAAGAAAATAATGTGGCTTTATTTAGTTTGAAGGCCCTGAGGATACGAGTGTTTGCAGATATAAGTATTTTGTGTGTTATACTATTGGTAAAGCAGTACTGAATCTAAAATGAGTGTGAGCACATGCTACTTTTAGACTGAAAATGCACATTACACTCAGACATGGAAATGCCCAGGTTTGCCAATCGCTACAATCCAGGTTTTCCTGGAGCTGTTACCAGAGGCAGACCGCTTCCACTGAATTAATGACAGCCTTCGCAAACGTCAGAGGAAATTAGTACACTTCTATAAAATAAAACCTGAACCCAAAGGCAATATATTTAATGAGTGAGGCTATTAATAGACTTCTTCTGGTAACTAAACTGATCACAGCAGACGAGATACCATTACAATCTGTCAGACTCAGCTCAGCAGATGACAGTGATTGATCAGGCTTGGGCATAATGCACATGCTTTTGCGTGATTATTAAAAGCAGCAAAAACAGAAAACCTGCTTTTTCTCCAGCTGGGAAATGATGAGGTAAATAGCTCAATCAGCCCTCAAACCAGATTGAAGTTAGTATGGAGTTTAAAGGTAACCCGTGGCTCATGGCCACTGGTGATGCTGTAGAGAAATGTTTTAATGAGTGGAATTACCATTTTTATATTTTAATTTATCAACTCTACTAATCAATTTTCTGGGAAAACCCCTGAATGCAATTTTCTTCTTGGACTGTAACAGTTTTTTAAACCTGCGAGGGTTCTGTAACAGACACCCACACTGACTTGATATCACTACAGCGGTGCTCTGAGAGGAAACCTACACAAATACTGTAAAAACCTCCAAGCACAATAGGTCCCATAGCTAGTTGATCATGTTTGCTATTCAGTTAATGTGTGTGTCTATTAGTTTCCGTTCATATGTTTGTGCTGAATAGCAGCAGGCTCAATAAAAAGGCTTATACAGTATATACTGTACCGTGTTGGGCATTGCAGCCCAAGGTTTATTGGTGCAGAGAGCCAATTGTGTTGCCTATAGCAAAGTAGGCGATATGTACACAGTATATGTGCTTTTGTGCATATACAGTGTGTATGTGTTGTGACTGCAAAAAAGAGAGGAGGAGGAGTGACTTTGCTCAGTGGTGACAATGTGTATTACTCACATCTGGTTACAAGAGAGAGGGCGAGGTGGGAGTTGGAGAGATGGAGGAGGTGAAGTGAAGCGGGAAAGAGGGAATACAATGAAAGAATATAGAGTGAAACCAAGGCAGTGATAAAAAACTTTGTCCTTCACCCCCCGCGGGTGGTCTCGTCCTTCGAGCTCGGGTCCTCTACCAGAGGCCTGGGAGCTTGAGGGTTCTGCGCAGTATCTTTGCTGTTCCCAGTACTGCACTCTTCTGGACCGAGATGTCTGGTGTTCTTCCAGGGATCTGCTGTAGCCACTCCTCCAGTTTGGGGGTCACTGCCCCGAGTGCTCCGATGACCACGGGCACCACTGTTGCCTTCACCTTCCAGGCCTTCTCCAGCTCTTCTCTGAGCCCCTGGTACTTCTCTAGTTTCTCATGTTCCTTTTTCCTGATGTTGCCATCGCTTGGTATCGCCACATCAACCACAACGGCTTTCCTCTGTTGTTTGTCAACCACCACGATGTCAGGCTGGTTCGCCATTACCATTCTGTCAGTCTGGATCTGGAAGTCCCACAGGATCTTGGCTCGGTCATTCTCTACCACCTTTGGAGGTGTTTCCCACTTTGACCTCGGGGTTTCCAGTCCATACTCAGTGCAGATGTTCCTGTACACTATGCCAGCTACTTGGTTATGGCGCTCCATGTATGCTTTTTTCCTGCCAGCATCTTACACCCTGCAGTTATGTGCTGGATTGTCTCAGGGGCCTCTTTGCACAGCCTACACCTTGGGTCTTGTCTGGTGCGGTAGATCTGGGCCTCTATTGCTCTGGTGCTCAGGGCCTGCTCCTGTGCAGCCATGATGAGTGCCTCTGTGCTGTCCTTCAATCCAGCCCGCTCTAGCCATTGGTAGGACTTCTTGATATCAGCCACTTCAGTTATGTTCGGTGGTACATCCCATGTAGGGTTTGTCCTCCCATGATGGTCCTTCCTCCAGCACGTCTTCCTCTGTTCCCCATTGCCTGAGACATTCACTGAGCACGTCATCTGTTGGGGCCTTATCTTTGATGTACTTGTGGATCTTGGATGTTTCATCCTGGATAGTGGCTCTCACACTCACTAGTCCACGGCCGCCTTCCTTACGGCTAGCGTACAGTCTCAGGGTGCTGGATTTGGGATGGAACCCTCCATGCATGGTGAGGAGCTTTCGCGTCTTAACGTCTGTGGTCTGTATCTCCTCCTTTGGCCACCTTATTATTCCTGCAGGGTATCTGATCACTGGCAGGGCGTAGCTGTTTATTGCCTGGGCTTTGTTCTTGCCATTGAGCTGACTTCTTAGGACTTGCCTTACTCGTTGAAGGTATTTGGCCGTTGCCGTCTTCCTTGTTGCCTCTTCGAGGTTGCCATTTGCCTGTGGTATTCCAAGGTACTTGTAACCATCCTCAATGTCTGCTATTGTTCCTTCTGGGAGTGAGACCCCTTCTGTGTGGACTACCTTCCCTCTCTTTGTCACCATTCGACTGCACTTCTCAAGCCCGAATGACATCCCAATGTCAGAGCTGTAGATCCTGGTGGTGTGGATCAGTGAGTCGATGTCCCGCTCGCTCTTAGCGTATAGCTTGATGTCATCCATGTAGAGGAGGTGACTGATGGTGGCCCGTTCCTGAGTCGGTATCCATAGCCAGTCTTGTTGATTATTTGGCTGAGGGGTTCAGACCTATGCAGAACAGCAGTGGGGACAGAGCATCTCCTTGGTATATGCCACATTTGATGGATACTTGTGCAAGTGGCTTACCATTGGCCTCAAGGGTGGTTTTCCACAGCCTCATCGAGTTCGCAATGAAGTCCCTTAGAGTCCTGTTGATGTTGTACATCTCTAAGCATTCAGTGATCCATGTGTGCGGCATTGAGTCATATGCTTTCTTGTAATCAATCCAGGCAGTGCACAGGTTGGTGTGTCGGGCTCTGCAGTCTTGGGTGACTGTTCTGTCAACCAGGAGTTGGTGTTTGGCTCCTCTGGTTCCTCTACCAATGCCCTTCTGTGCTTTGCTCATGTATTGATCCATGTGTCCACTTATCTTAGCCGCAATGATGCCTGACATGAGCTTCCATGTTGTGGAGAGGCAGGTTATTGGCCGATAGTTGGATGGGACTGTACCCTTTGCGGGATCCTTCAGGATCAGGATTGTGCGCCCTTGATGTAAGCCATTCAGGGTGCGTCCCATCTCTTAGCAGCTGGTTCATTTGTGCTGCTAGGCGCTCGTGGAGTGCAGTGAGCTTCTTTAGCCAGTAGGTGTGGATCCTGTCAGGGCCCGGTGCTGTCCAGTTCTTCATACCTGAGACTCTTTCTTGGATGTCTGCCGCTGTGATGGTGACTGGATTCTGTTCAGGAGGTTGCTGTGGTCCTTTCTCAGGGCTGCCAGCCACTGTGCATCGCTGTTGTGTGATGCCTCCCTTTCCCATATACTTTTCCAGTACTGCTCCGTTTCCAGCCTTGGTGGGTCTGCTCTGCTGTTATTACCCTGCCATTGAGCGTACACTTTCGCAGGTTGAGTTGCGAACAGCCGGTTTATTCTTCTGGCTTCATTGTCTCTCGTGTATCTCTTTAGGCGGCTGGCCAAGGCTTGGAGCCTTTGTTTGGCAGTTTCGAGTGCTTCAGGTATGGGCATCTGGTTGTACTTCTTGGGTACTTGCTTTCTCATTGCACCCCTCTCAGCCTCTGTCAGTTGGCTCACTTCTCTCCGGGCCTCCTTGATTTTTGCCTCCAACCTTCGTTTCCATGGTGGGTATTGTCTCTCATGGCTCCCATGGTTGCTCTTGTAGCCAAGCATCTCTAGGATCACTGCTGCTGAGGCGTATATCAGCTCATTGGTTTCAGTGATGGTTGTGGTAGGGATCGCTCTCAATGCTGCATTCACATCTTCTAGGAGACTTTCTGATGGTACTTCACTTAGCCGTTGTAGTTGGCGTCGGGGTTGCCTTGTATTCATCCTCGCCATGATCTTATCTTTCAGGTCAGTTGCTGCCTCGTTCAGCGTGATTTCTCTTGGGGCTTCGTGCCCAATCTCTGGTTGGGGAGCTGCTGGATGCTCCCCTCTGACCTGTAGTCCTGGCTCCCCCTTGCCGTAGCATTTGTGTTGTACCTCGTCAATCTCAAGTTGTGATAGCAGTTGCCGCTTGTGGATGTTGGAACACTGAGCTACTAGTTGCTTCGCCGTAAGCCTCGATTGTGGGTTTCAAGTAACCATTCACCCCACATCCTGTGCATGTAACCCCTCTGACTAGGGTTACTGGAGTAGTAGCATTCCAACAGAGCCTTGTTATCGCATCTCGCCCATTTCCGTCTTGTTCCAGTAGCCCATTTGTCGTCTCGATGCCCTGGTTCCCCAACACCTGACGCAGACCTTGTTTGGCGGGGCGACGTCTGAGCCGGCATGTCAATCATTTCATCGTCACTCATCATCATGAGGTAGGCAGCAGCGTGAAGGGTCTTGCCTAAGGACCCACACTGGATGATGGGTCATTGCTCATTGCGCCCGAGGGGATTCGAACCCTTGTTCCCCCGTGAGTGTCCCGTGGCCTATCAAATCGAGCTATCCAGCCTTTCCGCACTGGATGATGGTCATTGCTCAATGCGTCCCGAGGGGATTCGAACCCGGGTCCCCTGTGTGAAAGTCCTGAGACTTACCAATTGAGCTATCCAGCCGCTATATATATATATATATATATATATATATCTATATATCTATATATATATCTATATATATCTATAGATATATATATAGATATAGATCTATATATATATATATGTGTGTGTGTGTGTGTGTGTGTGTGTGTGTGTGTGTGTGTGTGTGTGTGTGTATTCTACTGTCTTAGCTACAGGTAGTTTATCATTAGAGACAGAAAGACAGAGATCCTTACTTACTGCTGCACCGTCACACACACACGCACTGTCTACCTGTTCCTTTTATCACCCCTGTCTGTGTGTATACACACACACACACACACACAAAAAAATATGGACACACATAGCAACAGAGCTGTCAGTCCAAACAGGCTTTATTCTGGGGTGGAGGTACTCTGTGGAATTAGCCACATATCTGCTATTATGGATTTTTAATCTATGTCAACATCACCTTGATATTTAATGGCATTACTATCTCACCTCGAAAAAAATGCTTTTAAAAGAGGGACACACACATGCACACACAAACACACAGTAGCCCCTTAGCCCCCTTTCCATTCTCTCCCTCTTCTACCCTCACCATATACATCTCCATGGAGACTGCCGCCTGGCAACAGCTGGAGGAGAGCCAGTTGCCGCGGCGACACCAACGCCCAACGTCCCCCACAGTAAGGAGCAGTGATGTCACTGGGTAGCCAGGATGGGCAGACTATTATGGTCTGGCCAGATGATGACCGTTGTGAGAGTTAAACACTCGACTTCTACCTTATCGCTGCCATCTATCAGCCATCACTCCTCTTCAGTGACAGATTCTCTCTTTTGTTCATCTTCATTAGATGTGTTTCTGTGCTGTCTTTGTTCATCTCTCTCTGCCCCCTTCTCATTTAGTCCATCTCACTCTCTTTCTGTTTCTGTCCCTTAATCTGTCTTTCTGTCCTGTTGTCTCTCTCTCCACTTTTTTTAACTCATTCACCTCTCTCTCCGTCTTTATTCCCCTCCTCAGTTCAGTTAAGCTCGAGAAGCTTTAATGGCCTGTTAACATTATTCTTACATAAAAATGCAAAACACATTTCTTGCATCTCCATTTAGATTAAAACTGACAAGACCACATGTATTATAAAATCAGCATTATGCTAACATATGCAAGAATTACAATGTTTACTTAAGTCATTCTTTACAGACTAGAAAGGAGCTTCATACTGTATAGGATTATAGCCGATTTATTGCAATGAAGATGAACAATGGAGGGTTTAGGTAGAAAACATCTATGTATTTTGATCACTTACTTAAGTAAAATTTACAATGTCATGCTCTACGAATACAGGTAAAGGTGTATTCAACATTTTACTTAGGTAAAAAGCACATTTTTTATGTTGCTAATTACAGAACTTCACTCTACTGCAAATGTAAATGAAGAGGCACTCACTCCAGAGGTTTTTTCAACTCCAGAATTTGGCACAAGTGACATGCAATCAGCTTCAAACAGGACTCCTGACATCTTGTATTTCTGACCAATTATGTTAACCACTAACATCTCTCATGGACACCTGTAGAGGATATTTGCCATATCAGTTGCAAAGCTTATGATGACGTAAGCCTCTTTTTCTACAATGTCGTCATCGCTGCTAAAAAAGGAAGTCAAAACCACTAATCATTTTCTAGGACTACTGTTTTGGCTGCTTCTGCTGTAGAAAGAATATCATAAAGTGCACCTGCACTTGTTTGACTACTCTGTCTATCTCTCCTCTGTGGGACAGCTGTCCTACACTCTGCCTCAATGTTCCCATCCTAGCCTCAGCTTTATCATGTCATCCACTCATCCTCTCCTCATCTCCCTCCCTCCATTCATCCACTGCACATCCCTTGCTCCAATCATAATTGAGCCTCCAGCCGAACCACATCTTATTCACACACACACACACATGCACACACACACACTACAACTAAACACTACAGATAATAAAAGAGCCACTCTATGTGCCCTATAGTACACAGTTACACACACAGTGGGACATTAGTTCACCAGGCCTTAACCTTCTTATTAACCCTTGACTGTTACATGTCTCACCCTTAGCTTAACCTCAAACTGATTCTAATCTTGAACCTAAAATAGAGTCATAACCTGAACACATGTTCCTATGACAAGTAGTAGTAAATCTCAATAAAAGGTTCTCACACGGATAGAAATACACCACACATGCAACACATAAACACTCTGTTATGGTTGGCCAGTGACCCCAGGAGAAAATGAGAGCAGGGAAGGCAAGGAGACAAAGAAGTAAAGCCTGAGGAGAGAAACAGGCATGTGATGAGGGAGGCAACAAGGCAAGACAGAGTGGTCCTGCTTCAGTTAGCATGCCAACGTGATCTGAAATACTCAAAACAGAGCTACAGCGGCTATAGCTAAACTAATGCTAAATGTAATGAAGAAATTAACGTGGAGGCTGATGCTAGCGGAAGTGCTGCAGACAGTAGTATCTAGTTACTGGGTGAAAGAGATCAGTGCTAAATTGCTTGTGAATTAAGTAATTTGCTCTTGAGTAACTCATGTCCTTGTCTTGGTGCAGCAGTGGAGTCCTCTAAAAACACATACCAGCACATACTGTTGATATACATCAAGACATTTACAGCAGATATGCAAAAAGACACTGAAACAACTCAGACTTAAAGATATGATTCTAAGCAAACATGTTAAAATAAAATGAAGGGATTTAGTATTTCTCCCTCATACTTATTCCAATCTGATATTTCTGGCAGTGCGAGAATTCTTTGAAACAGCTTTTAGACCATCATTTAGGGAAATAGAATCTACAGAAAATAGTTAAATGAATAAATAAAAACTCTTTTACATGTTTTTTTTTTGGTGTCTAATCAAATACTGGGTCTGCACTGACGAAAGTTTGGACTCATTATCTCGGTATTTCTATAATTCTGGATCACTTGGTGTACCCCCCCATCTAATCTGTCCCTCTTTCTCTCTGCCACTGGTATTGTTTTTCCTTACACTCCATTTGTTCTCCATTCTCATTCTCTCTCTCTCTCTCTCTCTCTCTCTCTCTAATTAACCCACCACCACCAACTGCTAATGGGATAGTTGGACGATTGATTGCTTCCCATCACCAACATTGGTTATATGTAGATAAGGGCACACACAATCAGGTGCATCCCACAGGCACATAATTGTCACATTTGTCATAAGCATTAGACACAAACAGAGAAATCACACTGGCTCAAATTTGCCTTTTTCTTCTACAACTATTTGTTTCTTTTGCTCCCAGTCTACGTCCACCCTAAGCGGGCAAAATCTGAAAACGCTGTTTACATGTGAACTCGACTTAAGTTCACATTAGTGTTGTCAGGTTGTTTTTGTAAAGAGCTCAATCCACACTGAAACCCCAAAACAATAACAAAATGACTAAATGTCTCCTCTTTCAGTTGGCTAAACAACACAACTGTACATCACAGTTAACATCTGGCAAGTAACAGCCAGGTTACTTTGTTAAGTCTCAGCTGGTTCATTTTGTCATCTCCTGTTCTCAATGGTCAACTATACTATGTTTCAATACAGCTATTATGTTGTCAAACAACTGAACAAGCGTACATGTGATTCCTCCTCTGCTGCACTGAGACGTCCATCAGATCACTCTTGCATCTTATGATGCGTCAAAATAAACATAAATACAGTATAGATACTTTATTGTGAGAGATTGCAGAGAAGGTTAGAGGCAACAGAAAGTCATGTTCTTAAATCTAATATCATACAGACACCAAACATGTCTGAGCAGGCTCACATCGAGCTACATTTTCCCTGACCACAAGAAAAAACCTGAGGCCAGTGTTTTTAGACTGCAGAGCATTTTTAAAAGCTCAGTTTTTAGGTGTGAAAAATGCCACGTTATGATGGAAATAAAACCAAAATGAAGAAAAGCCAGCTTAAGGTGTCAGTATACTCCAGCAGAACTGCTTCTCAGATGGTCGAATAGCTACGGAAGCCACCCCCCCTTGGATTTTCGACGTGGCCGGACAACACATCTAGATCAAAACTAGTTCTAATCGAGCACAACCCAACCTTTAGCTCTGTCCTCCTCCGGCCCACAGATCGGCATCTGGGTAAGAACTTGATGGTTTGTTGTGCTGTGAAGTCCCACAGAGAGCAAGGCAGAGGGATTGAGGATTGAGAGACCAGGGCAAGCCAATCCATCTATTGTGGTCAAACACACACACACACACACACACACACACACACACACACACACACACACACATATTCACACAACAGCACACCCAGCCATGGCATTCAAGCCTAATTAAAGTACGGTTGGCACTTCATTGGAGATAGAAACAGAGGGAGAGCACGGGTTTATGTGTGTGTGTGTGTGTGTGTGTGTGTGTGTGTGTGTGTGTGTGTGTGTGTGTGTGTGTGTGTGTGTGTGCGTCTTTTAGCCTGTTAATGTTTGAGTTGGGTGAATACACATGGGAGAGCCAATCTGTGTGTAGGCAAGGCTTGAAGAGCTCATTACTGCATTTGTGTGAATCAAACTATCTCTAAAAGGATGTTTGACTCCTGTCTGACTGGGATTTGTGTGTGTGTGTGTCTCAGTGTCTTCTGTGTGTGTCCCATCATTTATGAACTGACAAATTTTTGTGCCCTCACTTGAGCATCTGCCTGTCTTAAGGTGCATTCTATAATGAATGAATTGATCTTTTTTAACTTTGTAGGGACTTCTTTTCACTGTGTGTATGAGTAAACTACTCTTCTACCAGCATGTGTCACTCTCGAAAGTTGTGCCTGAGTGTGTGTTTGTTGTCATGCTGATCAGGAGGTTAAACATAAAGCACATGCATGCACATACACACACACAGTCTGCCCAAAACAATTCTCTAATTCAAGCTCCTCTCCTGCCTCGCTGTCTGTCTTTCTCCTCCTGTTCTCATCAGTCCTTTTCTCCGTCTCTTCTCCCACTCCTCCCTCCTTTGCTTCGCTGTCTGATTGTCATGACAGAAAGACTGACGGATGCACAATGACAGACAACCCCCTCTGCACATTTCAAAGGCCACACACAGACAGGCACAAACACACACAGACAGGCTCACACAGACATGAAAATACATATACTGTATGCATGCACACAAATGCAGATAGAGACATACAAATATAATACATGCACATTCATCATGAACAAACAAAAAAATCCATATAGAATTAAATAGGAACAAAGAGGAAAATAAAGACACAAACAGATATGAAAATAGACACAAACTCCCACACACATATACACACATGCCATGTGGCCAGACTGAAGAGGCAGGATGAATCCTGGTGGGTTGCCCAGTGTGTGGGTTGGTTGAAGCATCAAAATGTAACAGCTTTATAAATTGACCAACATGACTCGCTAAGATGAACCAACTGCTGACCGTCTGTGTGGTTTCACCAGCCCACGGCACACACACGAAATATAATGCAATCTAATGCAATAACTGCTACTACCCTGAGCCAGTAATGTATAAATGTCCATAACACCTGCCAATATGATGCACTACAGGTCAACAACCAGAAAGTACAAAAAATCCTAAAAAATAACAATAGAGTTGAATGAACACTGCTCTGACACAGTCTCAATAAAGATCAAACACTACTTACAAAAGTATTTGCTAAATGGTCATTGTGCTGGATTGCTGACATTCAATCAGTTGTAGCAGACCGCCACACCTGAATTTTCAACACCACAGCAATCTACAGTGCATAATATTGCTTTATGTTTCACTATTTGTCAGCTGTCACTCAAATAGTCAAAGCAGAAGCCCCGTTGTTTTCTGTTCTGCTTTGTTGTTGTGTGGTAAAGCGAATGTTACTTTTGGTATGAATTCAACACTATCATGCACTACACAATAAATCCATTTTAATGTGAAGGCAGAGGAAGGCCTGTGAAACACAACACTTAAAGTGTTGACAGTGGTTGAGGTTTGCTTACGTCACTAAAAGGTATATCTAAAACTAGACATTTCTTTTTGTTAGGAAATCAGTTTGCCACATTGCAAGGACAAAATAGGTTTTATCTACATCTCTAAAGTATGATAAAGGAGAGCAGATCAAAAAATAACCAGGTCAACTAATGAACAATTAATTAACCATTTAATTTTTATTAACTAGAGTAAAAAAATCCTTAGTAAGGAACTAGCAGTTCCTAGCATTTTATATTGTGTAGGAAGAAAAAGATGAAGCCATGCAGAGCTGAAGTTTTTAGATATGCTGAGGCTTCTTCCAGTGTGGAAAACCTCAAGACTTTCAACATGTAATGATGATCAGCAATACATTTTCCCTCCTGTATCTGTCCTGTGGACAAAGAGAGGGCAGAGAGGGCAGTGTTGCTGCAGCATTGGATCCAACCAAGCTGCTCACAAAAAGCTCAGTGCTATTTGTAAGGTCTGTGTCTGTACACAATACCAGTGATCTTACAGGAGGAACTGTGTGTGTTACATTGATTAGACAAGTTGGACAAAAATGTAAAAATGTGATTTATCTGGTGTTGATGCTCAACAACACTTCCACAAAAATCTTTTTTGGAAAAAACACTATTGTACAGGTGTTCATGCGGCTGTGTCAATTCCCTGTACATACCCACACTCCTATTATCATGCAATAAGAATAACAAAATCTACCTATGATCAAAGAGTATTAGGGTTTCGCCCTCCTGATATAACCTCTGGCACAGTTTTGTTCTACTATGTTACTGGTCAGTTAATGACAAAATACCAAGAAGAAATATGTTGAGCTGATCAAAATGTGTGATGTGATCAGGAGCTGGCAGCCAGAAGATGTTAAATGATGATGCTGATGTTAAAACTGATTTCAGTGGGCCAAAACTGAGACATATGGTATAAGAAACATTGCATTAACTTTATTAGTGCTGTGTTTATAAAAGCCTTTTCTAGTCTGTGTGCAGTAAGTACTGTATTTTAAGTGCAGATTTGCAATAGCTGGCCACCGAACCTAATGCACGCAGTGAGCTTCCAAAGACATTATTGGCCAATATTGTATTATGTAAGAATCTCATTTACTGTTGTACTTGAGTCTGCCAGTAGGTATCGAGTAGCAGAGTAATTGATGAGGCAATGCTGGGAGGATCCTTGAGGACATTGACAGCTACAGTTGTGCCCTGTGTTAAGCAGTATGCAAATTGCAACAACATATATTTTAGTACCACCACTATTTAGACAACGAAATGCAGTTTAGCATCTAACCAGAAGTGCAAAATGCAGTAAAATGCAGAGTAATGTACATATGTATAGCGGTATATATAAATAAACAGCACGGGGTAGCTGCTTCTCCATACTTAGTTTGCACTCTGGGAACAGCTGCCCTCTACCTGATGACCTGAGAGGCAGAGAGGGTTCATATGGTAAAAGACAGTCATAGATATATTTTGGTCCTAAGCCATTGAGAGATTTATAGACAAGCAGCAGTACTTTAAACTATAGTCTCTGACACAAGTGCAGCCAGTGCAGAGACCTGAGAACTGGTGTGATGTGTGTGTAAGTGTAACCAGTAACTTGATGGAAATGAAAGCATGGATTAGGTTGTTTCTTGCTATGTCTTTTAACTCTGAGTTCAAGACTACACTAAGATTTCGGACTTGGTTTTTGGTCAGGGACACAGAGTCGAGATGAGCGCTAACTCTCAGACTTCCTTCTTTTGCGCCAAAATCATCTCAAAAAGGTCAGGCACATCCAGTCATTTATTTGTTTAATATCCTTGCAGAGAGAATCTATGGGACTGTAGTCGCTTGGTGACAAGGTAAATGTGGGTCTCGTCTGAATAATTATGGTAGTTGATGTTATTGTTTTGTATAATGTGGTCCATTGGAAGCATGTAAATGTTAAATAGAACAGGTCCACGGACTGATCCTTGGGGTTTACATAAATACACTAGTAGTTCTCTATGAATGGTACACATGCTCTTTTCATTTGAGACCATCCTAGGTGAAATTGGCTTAGTCTATATAATGAGAGGTAAGTTAGTTACTCACACGCTCACACTGTCCATGCTGAGATTCTGAGTGTGTGACTACATCAAGTTGTATCTATGAACTACTCAGTGCTGTCTCTCCCCAGAGAAGCACAATTATAGTGCACTTATTCTCACCAGGACACACACTCACACACATGCAAGAAGTACATGCAAGCACATGCACACAGACGCCCACAAACTCATCACAGGAGCATATAACTCACTGCCTAAGCTTCTCTCACACAGTGTTGAATCCACCTATATCCTCATTTTCCCATCTAGATAGAGTAACGCAACAGTAGCCTCCAATTCCATTTTCTGCACTGACTCTCGCCCAACCCCTCCCTTCCTCACTGTCCCCGTCTCTCACTCCTTTCCACTTTCTTTCCCTTTCCCTCTCTACATCTCTTCCTCCGCCAACATGAATTCCCTCCATCTCCCGTCTCGTAGGCCACCTCTTATTTTCTTTTTTCACTCTCAATCCCAGCCTGTTAACAGCTCCCTTGTTGCATTTACTTCCTATCTCGCTCTCTCTTTCTCTTTTTCTGTATGGTCCAGCGGGGCTGCTGACAGTAACCACAGTACAGTAGGTTGCAATTAATCTTTCAAATAATTCTTTTTAACCACCGACAGTGGACAAACATGCAGAGAGGGAGAGATAGAGAGAGCTGAAAGAAGGGGGATGGACGGAAGCAGAAAGGAAAGATAGACGGCAAAACAAAAGGAGACACCAGAGAGAGCAAGTTCTATTCTTACATTATAAATATGATGAATAAATAAACTTGCTGCCCATGTGTAAGTCAATTTATTTTCTTCTCTTCCCATATTATTCATAAACTCCAAGCAGAGCTCGCTGAGGAGGAGTGGAGGTGGTGCAGTCGCTGGCTGCCAAATCTGTTTCAACACGTCACAATCTCAGAAGGGATAATTAATCAAAGATTGATGCATTAAACATGAAGTCCACATTTTTAATATACCCTACGTCTCCATTTTGACATTCATTGTTTAATACAGTGGCAGCCAATATATTTTGTTGAGCTGTTGGTGAAATAAAAGGACTGATTGACAATGACTCAAGGTTTGAAGGAACAAAAATTCTCCTCTGCCAGTAGGTAGCTGTCTTTTTAGTACTTAATGGGTACTGGGTACCTGTGGCTGGGTATTTTATTTTTACAGGAGTGTAAGCAATTCTTTGCAGTCATTTCTATGGGTCAGAACATTGTTAGGGTAAGTTTTTCTTTCCTTGTCAGGTAAATATTCTAGATCTAGGTGAAGTGATCTAAGGTTATTCTACTCCTATACACCACGTGCCCCCCCAAAAAATTGTCATCCATCATCAGGTTCAAGCTCATACTTTTCTGTGTTTAATTACACTTGGTTGGATGGCGGCGGCATTCATTGTACTAAGTGTAGTGGTATACCACAAAAGAAACAAAAGAAGAAGATACTCAGCGTGACCGTGTGTGTGTTTGTGTGTGTATATATATATATATATATATATATATCCATCCATCCATCCATTTTCTACCGCTTAGTCCCGTTAGGGGTCGCGGGTGACTGGAGCCTATCCCAGTGACTTTGGGCCTTAGGCAGGGTACACCCTGGACAGTGGCCAACTCGTCGCAGGGCTAACACAGACACAGACAAGGACAGACAACCATTCACTCTCACATTCATTCAATACGGGCAATTTAGAGTTACCAATTAACCTACACACAGAACCCACAGTAACACGGGGAGGACATGCAGACTCCACCCAGAGAGATTGTGTGATGTTGGTCCGGTCCGGGATCGAACCCACGATCTCCTTATTGGGAGGCAGGAGCTTTAGCCGCTCTGCCACCATGCACCCCCATATATATATATATATATATATATATATATATATATATATATATATATATATATATATATATATATATATATATATATATATATATATATATATATATATATATATATATATATATATATATATATATATATATATATATATATATATATATATACATACACACACACACACACAGTATGTGCGCACACACCTTCTGGTAATAAGAAACAACAGAGTAACAATATTGTTGGCAACATGTTGCGTGTTGTATTGAAGTTCATTGTTTCAGTTCATTATTTCAGAGTTTGTCTCGGTGAGAAATTTTGTAGAACTTGGCTAGCAGCCATCCTCCATATAGCTGTTGTCCTGAGGTCTCTGTCTCTCTTTGGGTTACTTGCTTCACTATAACTAAAATTGGTGATCCTGGATAATTCTCTCTCTCTCTCTCTCTCTCTCTCTCTCTCTCTCTCTCTCTCTCTCTCTCTCTCTCTCCTTTGGACTTCGCTAGTTCACTATTCACCATTGCACCATCCCTCTGTCCTTTCCTTTCCCCTATTCCTTCCTTTCATCTCATGGAGCCTTTTACAAGATCCACTACAGGGAAGTTAGTTATTGTAGTTTGGTCAACTGATTTGGTCCACATACTGACACGGTCTCTCTCTCTCTCTCTCTCTCTCTCTCTCTCTCTCTCTCTCCTCCCCCCCAAAGTTTGAGTGAGGATTTCGCCCTTGTTAAACATCCACTACAGGGAAGTTAGTTATTGTAGTTTGGTCAACTGATTTGGTCCACATACTGACACGGTCTCTCTCTCTCTCTCTCTCTCTCTCTCTCTCTCTCTCTCTCTCTCTCTCTCTCTCTCTCTCTCTCTCTCTCTCTCTCTCTCTCTCTCTCTCTCTCTCTCTCTCTCTCTCTCTCTCTCTCTCTCTCTCTCTCTCTCTCTCTCTCTCTCTCTCTCTCTCTCTCTCTCTCTCTCTCTCTCTCTCTCTCTCTCTCCTCCCCCCCAAAGTTTGAGTGAGGATTTCGCCCTTGTTAAACACATTTAAAATGTTTCTGAATATCAGGTTAATGTCTACACGGTTAAGTAGTGTAATTCTACAGTAAGTGAGGCATTTAACTGACAGTGTGGTTAGCAGTGTCAGCGCCAACATTACACCATGGCTGTTTCTGTGCAGAGTTAGCATGTTAGCCCTGGGTTCATGCAGGTTACCTCACTCACTCATCACCCACCACAAGGTCCATTTAGTTGCTTTTCTGGAGCTTTCAATCATATAACATGAACTTCATCAGTAGAATCTACAATATCTGGCCAAGAATGAAGTTTAAACTTCAGTTTTTGAGCCAAGTGCTCAGGGGGGAAAAAGGGAATTTGAACATCTACAGTTCCATGACAACTGACCAGACTCCATCTGCTTATGAAGATCATGCTGCAGAACAGCTACTAAACGTAACTTGTGGTGAAATTCTTCTCTCATATTTATGTTTAGGATGTGCATACACCACCAATGCTGTTTTGACCACAAATGAGAAAATACAGAAGGCCAAACTATTCCAACAGGTAAAATAAAAGCCATTGATGATGGTAATGTGTTATTATATATACTGCATGTTTGGTTGGCTTTTGCCTTTTATGTTGCAACTTTACATGAAATTTAATATAATTTTCTAAGACTGGCATCAAATTAAAGCAAAGATTTTTTGTATCTACTACGACTAATTTCTCTTTGGTGATCAGCTTCTCTGGAACTTGTAACATTTCTCAGCAACTAAAAAACTGTCAATGTTAAACCAAATAAAAATATTAATATCAATGTCATTCACAGAAAATGCAAACAAACCTGTCAAACTGGTATTCAGTGGCATGCTGAGCTGTGCTAAATTGTGCATGACCATCTTCCTGACTTTGCAGTGGCTTTTAATCACACTATTTAATTAGTGTTTATCCATTTAGACACATTGCCTGAGTGTCTTGGCTTTTTGTTACACAAGTGAAATATGCCCTTGTTACATGAAGTCATTTCCCATGCTTGCCAGTAAAGGAAGAGTAATTAACACTAATTTTTATTCATTTAATTTAATTGGAGAGGTAAACATACAGCCAGTAGTGGATCTTGTAAAAGGCTCCATGAGATGAAAGGAAGGAATAGGGGAAAGGAAAGGACAGAGGGATGGTGCAATGGTGAATAGTGAACTAGCGAAGTCCAAAGGAATGGAGGGTTGGAAGAGAAAACAGTATGTTTAGTAGACAAAAAAATAGATAAAAAAGAGATAAAACAAGGAGAGCAAGAAGGAAAAAAGGGGAGAGACCAAACAACAAAATGAGAAAAAGAAAAACAGCGAACAAATAAGAAAGAGGGGTGAAAAAACAAGAAAACAGATTAGCAAAGAAAAAAGTGCAAACAAAGAAATCAACTATAGGGAACAGAGCAGAACAAGACAGGAACAGAGGAGGCGAGGAATGTGAGGAGAACCAGGTGTAGATGAGGAGAGGGAGAGATGAGGGATTACAGAGAGATAGTGTGAGACACAGAGATGCTGCAAGAGGTCACTCTTCGCTCTTATTGTTTACAGTAGACAATCATGGCTCACAGTGAGTCTGTGATGATGTAATGTGTAAACATCTGTGTGAATGTGCGTGTGTGTGTGCTGACAGCTCCTTTCTCGCCACAAGGAATAGTAGGCGTGAGGTTGTACAGAAGGGAAAGGCTAAGAGATCATGATGCCAACAGGCAAGGAAAGGAACAATATGGTGTTGTACATCAGCTGTAAATCAGAGAAAGACACACAAAAAGAGACATTTACATTTTAGGCCTCTGATGAAGGCTCTTGTTCAGAGTAACTTACAGTGAGTACACCTAGCTTGCCAAAATTCAAAACATCCAAGTATAATCCGATGGAAGGAGGCCAACAGAGCGAGACACATTGTTTCCTCTGGGTGCCACAAATTTGGCAAAAATCGGCAATATTTCAACTCAAGCTGGATTTTTGTCTGGTGCAATAAAGTGAAAGACAGTCAATGCTAAGCAGGAAGCTTTCCAGGCATCCATCAATTCCTCCGTCCAGCTAGTAGCAGACATTTTCAAACTGTGAGGAGAGCCTCCCCAGGAGGGCAGAAGAGAGTTGAAAGGGTGGGGGGGGGTACGGAAGGAGAGATGTGAGGTAAAGATGCTGCGTGAGGTGAGAGGGTCATGTGAATGCCAGTGTTCTGAAAACAAAGGGAAGTTAGTTATTGTAGTTTGGTCAACTGATTTGGTCCACATACTGACACGGTCAACAGTTGCAGCTGCAACAGTGCTGTGACGCACAGTTCATGGAGGCAATTAAGATACTTTGAAACATTTAGCGCTCGACTGTCAAAAATTGCACTCCTTCTCAGAGTTATAACTCAAATTTGAACACACAGACATGATACATTTTTGGATTCAGTGTGACTCACACTTCCTGAGGATATCATTATCTCAGAGGTCCATTGTGAACAAACATCCACACATCTGCTTAGAAACCATAGAAAAGTTTCTCCTTATAACTTAAGAACTTGCCTGAGACTCATTACGTTTTTAAGTTTTCGTCAGTATGTAAGTAATCCAGTGATATCTGTCTGTACATCCATGAGTACATTGCAATCAGGAACTGCTAAAAGCTAATTCAGCATACTTTTAATGGTGACTGCCTAACTGACATGAAAGAATTAAATTGCACAAGTGAATTAAAACTCTAAGATTGAAGCTTAATTTCAAATGGTTCTAATTAACCTCACTTAAAAAAAGATGTCACAGAAGACATCAACTGTTTTTTTAATTCAGAGTAATGCAAATAAACTTTCACCCTGCTTCATGTGTAAATGTTCAGCCAGGTGTGCAAAGGTCAGAGCCATACTGACCTCACAAAATATGGAAAAATATATTCTTGTATTCATAAAGCGAGGATGAATTATAAAAAAGGTGGAAAAGGTCATTTTTTTTTCAGCAGCAGAGCCAGAGACATAAGACAGAAAGGCAGTGTCGGCAACAGTATGTGGCTTGATTAATTAAAGATCTTTATCTTTCATTCCACTGACAGAAAGAGAAAGAGGAGACTGTGCTCCAGAAAAAGAGAGACGATTGGATAAAGTAAGAGGGAGAGATGAGGGGAGCTGGGAGGTAAACCAATAGAGTAATAGAGAGAAAAAAAGATGTAGAGATGGCTATTCCGGAGGGGTAGATAGATAGAAAGATAGTGGTGGAAAAAAAAAGAAACGTGATGTGGTGTGGATGTGGAAGCGAGGAGGGCAGATGTGAGTGGAGAGAGGAGGAAATGAGGCGAGATATAAGAATGAGGGAGACTGTAAAAATGATGAAGGTGTGGAGGGGGGAGTCAGGATGAGGAGAATTTTTACTTCTTTTCCATGATGGAGTGATGAAAGGTGGGAGGCAGAGAAGAGAATGGGAACTGTAATTAATGAAGGAGACAGGGAAGGAAGAGGTGGGTTGAGGGCTTGTGTCGCTAAAAAAAGGAGAGCAAGTGTACAAATCTTCACTCTCTCAATGGATTTTAAGGCTGCCTACTGTACGCGAATTTTAAAATAATACTACCTTATTCCAGTTATACAAATACAGCCTGCATGGTTGCTTGTGTTTACATCATCATGTAACAAGTGGTTAAAAATGATCCTCATTTGCACGGCACTTTAAGTGTTCACTGTAATTCTGTTTGCATTAAAGTAAGCTGGTGTTTCTATGCAGTCAGGTAAATAGCTCCATGGGCACAAACACACCATATCATTACTACAATTATCCCCTTCATTACGCTGTGATATTATTCCACTCTTTTGCTTTGTAGAGTGAGTGTATATTTCTCTCAGCTTATTTATATAAACACCTGTTAATGGCCGATTCCTTATTCTGGCTCACAATCCTCAGAGCTTTTATTCACAGTTTAAATTTTTGCCGGTTTTGTGTGATAGAAGCGATGTGCTAATTGCAATACACAGGATGTAATGTAGCCTGACACGTCCTTACGTCATTATCTAAGCCAAGCATTTACACAGCAATCTGGCTTATATGACAAAATAAACGGTAAGCCATGCTGGTTTTCACGCTGCCATCACCCATTACAGATTTTTCCACAACTCCTGCACAACCACGCAATACCAATATTCATTAAACACTCTACAAACACTGCAAACACTCTTTAGCTGCTCTCAGTCAGCACTTTGCAAATTTACACTTACCTGTGCATCAGCCCTCAGGACTGCAAAAGACATTTCTGAGCATCAACATCATGAATCTCTGCGCTACTACTGACTGACTATGCTGCCTCAGAAGCGCTCACTCAGCAGCTGAAAAAACACAATTGTACCAACAATCAATGTCCAAACTGATGTTTAACCCTGTTGGCTTGAAAGAGCTCACCTGTCAGCTCAGAGATTTGCAGTAACTCTGCAAGCTGTAGCATCTTTCTACAAGCATCTTATATTTTCTGAATACCTTACAGTATTTTCTCCTAAACTGAAGTATGTGAATATGTAGCTGAGGGCATCCAATCGCTCTCCATCACCCCTGAGCTCTCAGCAGGCTTCTTAATGAATGACTTTGTGAGATGGGTCCAGAGATGTTACAAGGTACTTAGGATTCAGGTCAACATCACTTGACCCACGCGGGCAGGCTGGCTGAATAGCCCTGGTAATAAGAGTAGAGGTTGAATGAGAAAAGTCATTATAAAGAAGTAACTGGCAGGCAGAGGGAGATGTTTTGATACTAAGACTCTGAACTTGCTCTCCTCTCACGCTCCTGTCATGCAGCTCCTCCTTCCTCCTTCCCAATTCACACCCCATCCACTTCTGGCATCACTTGACTCACTTTCGTCATTTAATCCCATTCCTTTTTTGCTTTTCCTCTCTAGGAAAATGCCTCTTTATCTTTATATTCATCTTTTCATCTTTATTTTAATTTTTCCATCTTCCTTTTCTTTCTGCTCTTAATCAATCTCTTTCTCCTTCACTCTCATTATACTTCTCATCATTTCATTTTCTCCTCCTCTCTCTCTCAATCAACTTCTGGCCTTGAGCCATTTTTTCCCCCATCTGCACCACTAACTCCTTCTCTCCTTTCCTTCTTCCCTCCTTCACTGCCCTTCATCTCTGGAGATGTCAGATGGTGATGATGAAGACGCTCAACAATGCTTCTCACAGGAAAACTAAAAAATCATCATGGTGGTTATGGAAACTTGAAGAGGTATAAATTGAATTATATAATCAAACAGAATACCTCGCTGCACTCCTTCATTTCTCCCTTCTTGGGTCACCCTTTCCCTCCCTCCCTTCCTCCCTCCCTCCCTGCTGCAGGGCAGGTGCCAGGTCTCATTAGAAAGTGTTGGCCGACATAGCTTTCTCACTGAGCTCACCCACTGTTTCTCTCTCTCTCTCTCTCTCTCTCTCTCTCTCTCTCTCTCTCTCTCTCTCTCTCTCTCTCTCTCTCTCTCTCTCTCTCTCTCTCTCTCTCTCTCTCTCTCTCTCTCTCTCTCTCTCTCTCTCTCTCTCTCTCTCTCTCTCTCTCTCTCTCTCTCTCTCTCTCTCTCTCTCTCTCTCTCTCTCTCTCTCTCTCTCTCTCTCTCTCTCTCTCTCTCTCTCTCTCTCTCTCCCTTGTTCGGTCATGTCCTGACCTCCCACCCATCACAGTGAGAGAAAACACTGCACACACGGCACGCACTACATTGCCCACGGGTGCCGATACCCATGTATAAAAATGTACACGGTGGTCGCAAACACACAAAACCTACTCATAATTCATCTCAAACCACTGCTTGAACCCTCAGATTCAGATAAAACTCAACACAAGCCAGCAGCATCACCTGCACACACACACAAACAGTAAATTGCATGTGAACAGACCGCTCATCCAAGATCACATAAACACATGTGCAATCCGTTCTGCACACAAACACACACAAAATCTTTCTATACACCCTGTGACCACAGCTAATGCTCGACCCCTCAGGCTCAGACAGTGCACCACCAACAACCTCATTCGGAAAACTAGTCTCACATTCAGTGCTCCTGCCTCTCGCCTCACACACTCTCACTGTGGGCTACCTACTCAAATTGGAATCCTGCCAGCAGCAAGGTCAGGGTGGTCGTAACATGATTACACAGGCGCAACATAAACAGACCATATCGGCCCATTACAGCCAGCCAACCCTTAACTTTTTTTTTTTTCCAGTGAGCTTCATTTTATGTCTGGGTTCCTTAAATGCATCCTTGTCAACGTCACTGTCAAGATTTTAAAGGTCACAGTAGGATTAGGACCGGATTAGTATCTACTCGCCTGTGGTTCTGAAACTATGAGATCATCTCTCTTGAGATGCTGCCTGGCGAATGGAAGGCTGTTGGTTTGATTCCCCAGATCAGACTTGCTTCTACATCTCCCTGAGTTAGGACGGACGAGAGCAAAGAAGCTTTTCCTGCCCTTTTCTCCTGGAACAATTGTCAGACATATTTACTTTTGGTGAATTTGAGTCAGTTTTAAAGGACCTGGACAATAGCTCTCTTGGTCAATGTCTTTGCCTCTAAATGTATTGTTTTTACATTTTTGATAGTTTTGTATACTCATCTTAACTGGATATTGTCTATACTATTTTGTAGTGTGTGACAGTTGTCTTAGCCTGCTTATGTTGTAAGTATTTATTCACTTCCAGTGAGGTCCTCATGAGTAAGCACTCTCATTCAAATGTCATAATTGATACAATGTGTGCTGTACTGTAGGGTTATTATAGTGTGAGATTTTACGTTGGCAAATGCTGCATGGCTGATTAGTCTGATTTTGTGTGCGTTTAAATTTATTTTTTAATATTTCGCCAGTGTTTTATTTTATTTAGTTTTTAAGTAGCAAAAGTTTGGAGCGTGTGTTTTGTATACAGTGTACTTGTAATAAATTATGTACTGTTCACTGTCGAAGAAAGACAAAATGACTGTATTGTGTTTGTCAAAACATCCTCCAACATACTTAAAGGATAGGTTAACATTTTTTCGTCCACTTTGAAAAAGTTATAAAATATTAAAAGTATTTCAAATATTAACAATGTAGCAACGTTTGAGCTGGAATCAGGTGAGTGTAGCAAACAGGCCTGCACTTTGACAAAAAAAACCTAGAAGAGCCTCTGAGATGCAAAAGAAAGTATACATTTTTGTTTCATATACAAAAAGTGACAATATGTGAAAAAAACATGAATGAAAGGTGAACATTTTAGTCATAAGACCATCATCAGCACAAACCATGTGTTTTTAGAGATTAAATAGGCCAGCAGACAAACAGCAAGAGCCAATCAAAAAAAAGATGGCAAGAGGCAGAAGGTGTAAAACCTTTTTTGCCTCTTGCCATCTCTCTCTTCCGATCTCTTTGCATCTGAAGAGCCTCTTCTAGTTTTTGTCAGAGCGTGTGCCATTTGATGGACTATTTTTGTACATATAATTTATTTGTTTTTTCACAATGTAATTTTTATTTTATCTCAGTCTGACAGTGTTTTTCAACTACCTAATGTTTTTATTTTCCTTTAGTG